>NC_052046.1:70197718-70304063 GCF_015832195.1 Motacilla alba alba | reverse complement strand
ATGGGTTTGACTAAATTTAATTTGCCTAATTCAACTCTGCAGGAAATTTCTCTAAGTTAAATATTCTTCTCTTGCTGCTCTCAGCATGTAAAATTCTCTCCTCTAATCTGAGTTTGTTTTTCTTCAGGGTTCAAATATGTCAATTTTGAAATATCTACATCTGTCTCGTTTATTTTTGTGTAAGGCACGAATGTGGATATTCTTTCCGCCCTCCTAACTTGCCCTCCACATTCTACTTCTGCTGGCCAAGCTCACAACTTGCTCTACAATTCTTAAGTATTAGCAACATCAAATCGTCGTTTCTCACTCACCTCACGATCAGCCCTGCTGAATACATGCTTCAGGTGACCTAGAGTGGGCAAGGGAAAATGAACCAGATGCTGTCAGAACACTGCCTGGGCTGCTGAATCCCACAGAACAAGTCAACCCAAACAGAGATGATTTTCCATTTCACAACATCCCTCCAGGAGGCACATTTCATTCCCACAGCCAGCAAGAGAACAGGACAACATTCTCAGTTTGTGCTTGCACTTGGACCTGTTTAGCCAGTAAATGAATACAAACATGATCCAGAAAATGCAAATTGATCTTTAATACTCAAGGCTCCTCTTCTACCAAACACTGAAAACTGCTTTCTAAATCCTCTCCTTCAGGTAATCTTGTTTTAAAAATCAGTTGCATGCACTAATTCTCATTAAGTTGCTGGAAAGAGTTGCCCAGAAAAGCTTGCCCAGAATCCCCCTGAGCTGTGGCAGTTCTGTTGTGAAACAGCCCAGCAGCAGCTCCAGGCTTCAGGAGCCAACACTCACTGCTTTGGAGTTTGCATTTCCTTGCAAAGACAATCACTATTTTAGCACTCAGTAAAAGGTCAAGTTAGACAGTATCAAATCATTTCATGGGAAAATGGAGAAAGAGAGAAGCTTTCCCTGAATCCTGGGGACAACTGCAGAGTTTTTAGAAGGCCTTCCAAGAAGGTTGCCTACATTTTCAAAGCTGTCTTGCTTGTGCCAGCAAACGGAGGTAATGGCAGACTCTGCTGCCACAGACTCTTCCGTGGAGGCAAGGGAATCCCTGCAGGTTCCCTTGCAAATGCTGCCCCTGTGGCTACAGACACCCCCTTTTGAGCTGAAGCTGCTGACAGCAGCTTTACCAAACCAGGGGCATCCTAATGCTCTTTCTCTTTCTACATCAACCCAGTCACTAAGAGCGAGCAGGAAGACATCCAAAAGCCAGCTTAGGTTACACCACGGGAAAATTTCTACTTACGTGCCAGGTGGGTCATGTAATAAGCAGAATACGTAATGCCATAGGCAGCGAAAGCTGCAGTGGCAAGTCCTGAAAACATTTCAGCACTGGTGTGCAAGCTTGCACAGTGTGCTGCAATAGGAGAAAAAAATAAGGCTCTTGTCATTGAGCACCCTAGGGTTGCTCTGACGCTCAGGCCTTCCGTGCACCAAGGCAGCCTTCTGATGTCACCACAACGAGGTGGCAACCATGCCCTGACATCACAAAGCAAACGCTCCATGTTGGTCTGTGAATTTGTGCAAAGCAATAAGCAACCTTCCCTACAGCAAACACAACATAGCCTGGGAAGTTCTCCTCTGTCACAGAGCAGCACAAATTCCCCTCATGAGCCAAATCCTGTTTTTCAAGGGATCCAAGAGTAACTCCCAGAGTGCACAAAGCACCTCCAGCCTGTACACCGACTGAGCACTCAGAGGGGACCCAAGCAAAGGAAAGCAGGCCAAGAAAATGGCCCAAAGCATTGCACAGTGCCAGGAGAGAAAGCTGACAACTGACTGGGAACACGACTGGCGGTGCTGATTTCCAGAGGCTTCTGTGGCCCAGGTGAAGCCCAGGCACGAGCAGGTTGAACGCTGCTGCTGCTGCTGCTGCTGCTGCTGCTGCTGCTGCTGCTTCTGGCCTGTGCCAGAGAGCCCCGTCTGGGCAGGGCACGGTGCCCACTGCGCCGCGGGCTCCTTCTTCTGCCTGAGCTGGGCACACCTGGGAACAAGGCATGACAACTCTGGGGGAAAACAAGGGGTTTTTGGGGGCTGCGTTTCCCTGCACACACCCAGGCCACCTAGGCTCCTAAAAAAAAAAAAAACAGAGGGAAACAGCTAGAAAAGGTTTCATTTTGACCTTTATTACCTGCTAACAGAAGCTGCCAAAATGAAAGTTACCAAGCAGGGCCTGATCCCTGCTGCCAGCTCAGGCTTAGAGAGGAGGCATTACTGTATTTTAGTAGTCAGTGCATAAGGAATTGCTTCTCTAACACATGCACAGCCAGCAATCTCGCTTACTAGTTTGTATCAATGCAATTAAGGCATCTTCAATACTTTGCTGAAACTCACAGGCTAAACATTACCCCAAAGTATCGGTGTGATACATAGGTGTGATTCGTGCTGACAAAATTGAAACACTAATCCATATTGATACAGTAATTAATAGCTGGAGAGAACAAAATGGTTAAAAAAGTGTAATGCCAGGAAGAAGGGAGGGCAGGGGTCTGTTCCCCCTCTTTCTCCTGCGGATGTTCAGGACAGGAATGAGTAAGAGATAAGTATTACTAACTCGATCTGGAAGAGAGGGAAAACTTGGGTGGAAATCAGGAACATGTGAATTTGATGAGATTTATTGCTTTAATGTTAGAACATGGTACTGCCTTATAAAATGTTAGTTTTGGCTGATATTGTACCAGCTTGGTATGCATGTGTAATCCAAAGGTGAAATAAAGGACACCTGAGGAAGAGGAGAATCTTTCCTCAGACAACCCCCAAAGAGTGGTGCGACCACCTAAAGGAATGGTGGCGCGTGTGTGATGAAGATGATGATGAGGGTGGGGATACGTGACAAATGGAAAATGGGAGGAGATGGTGATGGCACACAGCCTAAAAAGGGGAATTGTCACTCTTGTGAGTTAGTTTTTCTCAGGATGTACCCCAGAAAGGAGTATCCCCAGATGGTGGGGTCCGACTTCCAAAAGAAGAAAGAGGCCTCCCAGCTGGTGCGGTCCGGACTCCAGATGTGGGTCCACCTTTTAATTACAAAGACTATAAGTCTTGTAACAGTGATGTCCAGCTTCCCTTGGTCGAAGCTATCAATCCTTGGTTTGATGTCCATCTTCCTTTCTCAAGCCGCTTTTTACTGTTTTGCTAAGGTGTTGAGATAAGCATGTTTCCTTTACATATATTCTAAACTTGTATTTTCAAAGCTCCTTACTACAAGCAACATTCTAAAATTATACTTCAAAAGCTTATTATTGCAAAGCTGTTCAATGCTTAACTACATGCAGAAAGTTCCTGTCCAGCAGCAACATCCTTAAAGCTTTAATTCAGATGCTATAAAAGTTAATTGCAAACAAAGGATAAGTTCAAAGGCCTTCTTCCATGCTTTACTCCCTCAGTTATTTTTTAGAATTCATCCTCTAATTGTCCCATGATCAGTTTCCACACATATCACAATCACAAGTACACACGCTGCCTGTATGTACCTGACACGAAACACAGCTTTGTATCTCACATGCTCCTGCCCTGCGGGCACAGACACGGCCGAGGGCTGCCCGGGAGCTCCCTGCCGCTCCGCAGCGGGCCCGGCCGGGCTGCTGCTCTCTGCGGCCTCTGTCCGCCGCTGCCGGCCCCGCCGTACTGCCGCCTGCCTCTGGCGCAGCCGGGCCCACGCGGGAGGCAGCACATGCCGGCCGGCTCGCAAAAGCCCTGCCCGCAACGCCCCGCCACCGCCTCGGCCTCAGGGCACAGGCTGCCGGCCGCTCGCAGCTGCCAGCCGGCCCTGGCCGCCCGCCGGCCTCGGGCACAGCTCCCGCCGCTGTCTCCATGGCCGCGGCTGCGCGGCACGGCGGGCGGAGCGCAGCGAGCGCCACCAGCAGCTCTGCACGGGCCCGGGCTCCGGGCGCTCGCAGCCCGCCCCCCCCGAATTCGAGCCCTGAGGGACTTGGCGTCCCAATGCTTCCCCTGCCGACAGCAGGCTCGGCCCATGGTGACAAGAGCAAGGGACCAGTGGAAAATTCACCAAATCCTCCTCAGAGGAAAATCTCCCATGGTGTCTGACAGCCTGAAGCAACTGCCAATTCCAGATCATTCAGTCCACTTCTGCCGTAATGCAGAAAAGAGTTCTCTAAAAGGAGGGCAGGAACAAACCACAAAGTTATTTGGACTCATGTTTCTTGTGTCTGTTAGAAATGCCGAGAAAATGCAATCTCTGCTCTTCCGACACAGCTCTCTCTCTTCATGATGTGGGCCAGCGAGTGCTGATGTGCAGCAGTTCCAGCTGATGGAAGGGACAGGGATGAGGATGCAGCAGGCACAGGGCCAAGCTGACACAGGGATGACCTCTGGCAGCGGCACTGAAGGAGAAGAGTTTGCAGGCAGGACAGAAAATGGCTCTTGGTGTTTCACCTCTTCTTTCAGTGCTGCTAAGAATGTCGCCTGGAGCAAGCTGGGAACACCAGGGCATGGAGCCCTTTCCAGGCAGGGCTGTGTCTGCTGAAGGGGCAGAGGCAGCGCAGCAGGGATCAGACACAAAGCAGCAGAGGCCTGAGGAGCCCCCGTGGTGACAGTGAGCAGCTCCGGCCTCTGGTCACTGCTGGTGGCATTTTCTATTGAACCATCTCCGAGGACTTCTGTTCTGCTCTGGATTTCTAAGTGTCTTCCCTCTTGGTTTGCTTGTCTCCTGCACCTTTATTTCTCCACATTTTCCTACCCTGTCAGCAGCAGCCCCTGTCCACAAGTGGCTAGAAAATAGCAGCAAAGTAGCTGGGAACAGCAATGGGTGGAATGCTGTGGCTCAGGAATTCTTCTGGCAGAGCCCTGCCTGTGCCTTATGCTTGTCAGCACCTCCTTCTCTGTGCAAAAACTAGTGTGAGATACAAAGCTGTGTTTCGTGTCAGGTACATACAGGCAGCGTGTGTACTTGTGATTGTGATATGTGTGGAAACTGATCATGGGACAATTAGAGGATGAATTCTAAAAAATAACTGAGGGAGTAAAGCATGGAAGAAGGCCCTTGAACTTATCCTTTGTTTGCAATTAACTTTTATAACATCTGAAATAAAGCTTTAAGGATGTTGCTGCTGGACAGGAACTTTCTGCACGTAGTTAAGCATTGAACAGCTTTGCAATAATAACCTTTTGAAGTATAATTTTAGAATGTTGCTGGTAGGAAGGAGCTTTGAAAATATAAGTTTAGAACATATGTAAAGGAAACATGCTTATCTCAACACCTTAGTAAAACAGTAAAAAGCAGCTTGAGAAAGGAAGATGAACATCAACTCAAGGATTGATAGCTTCGACCAAGGGAAGCTGGACATCACTGTTACAAGATTTATAGTCTTTGTTATTACAAGGTGGGCCCACATCTGGAGTCTGGACCGCACCAGCTGGGAGACCTCTTTCTTCTTTCGGAAGTCGGACCCCACCATCTGGGGATACTCCTTTCTGGGGTACATCCTGAGAAAAACTAACTCACAGTAGTGTATAGAATTGTGACATAAAGATCGGGAATAGAAACTGCTGAGAAAAGCTTATGTGTACCCCTATATATATATCTGTACGCTCCAACCATCGATGTGCAGTTGGAGGGAAAACTTCCCCCACTGTACCCAGCGCTGTTTTGCTCATACTTTACCACATTAATTAATAAATTGATTGCTGCTTGAATATTGGCCTTGTCAAGCTTCTTATTTATAACACTAGTGATTAGTGGAGGTTTTTTGCCTTAAGAGTTCCTGAGAAGCAAATGTTCTGCTGGGATTGTTATGAGTGTATCCGGTCACTTCATTGCTGGGAAACAGAAAGTAAGGCCAGGCCAGCAGATCAGCTGGGAACTGGTCACTCCCTGCAAAGGGCTTGGTTACCATGTGGGAACACCACCTTCCAGGATGGGCGAGAAGGGTAAATGTGCTCAAGGTGCTGCAGGTGAGGTTTGGGTTCACCTAGAGAACAGTCGGGGTGGTGAGCACTGGAAGATCCAGCTGCAGTCCCCATCCGTGTCCCTTTGAGGGATGGCTTTAGGGTGTCTGCAGCCTGGATCCAGAGCGCCCTGGGGGGCTCCTGTGGCTGGCTTTGCACTCAGGGTGAGGATGCCCAGGAGCCGCTGGGGCCGGCAGTGGGGAGCAAGGCTGGGGCTTGTGGCCTGGCAGGTGTGGCTCTGGGGGCTGTGACATGCCAGGGCACGGGTCACTGTCACTGTCCTCCGCAGCCCTGGCTAGCTCGGTGATGTTCCGGGGGCAATGGCGACAGTGGGGAACTGGCTAGACTAGGGTTTTGCCTGAGCCAGAACCTCTAGGCCAGTTGCCTAGCAGTAGAGACCCGTGGAGGAGCGACAAGGACCGAGTGAAGGAGGCAGAGGAGACTCTTCTGCGGTGTAAAGCAGAGCAAATTTATTGGAAGAGGCTGGGGAAGGTACATAGAAGACAGCAGCTAAAGGGGAACACAAGCAAAAAGAGCCCCAACCCCCCCACCCCGTGCATGGGTTTTTAAAATCTTTCAAAACAGGGGGTGGGCAGCATATAGTAACCAATAAGCGACTCTCAGGGTGTGGTTTTGAGGGCTGCAATAAATCAGAACAAGGGGAGGAGAGAGGGTTGGGATAGGGATTGGATCTTAGGGTGAGGGACAGGGAACTTTCTGGAACAAAGGGTAGGGTTTGGGCTGATAGACAGGGCAAAGGGGCTGGGTTGTCTTGAGAGACAGGGAAAAATCTGGTGAGGAGGGAGGAGATTCCTTGAGGGCCAGTTGGGCAGGAGGGCATAAGGCAGGGGAGAAACTAACTGTAATACCTCAGGGAACACTTGAACACACCATGAGATGACGGAACATTCGACTCAATAAACTAACACACCGCAACACAGAAATTCAGGCTTTCAGCTGCTGAGAGGTGGCAGTATTAGAACCCACAGCAGCTGGTGAAAGCCATCTCTCTCCTTCAGGTACTTGCTGTGTGGGAAGGTGCTGGGAGTTGTGGTGGCTGCACTCACCCTTTGCTGGGAGGATGATCTGTACCAGGGGAGAGCAGAAAGCTGCCAGGGTGAGCAGAACATGCTCAGAGCATTACAGTTCAGAGAATGATACTGCTGCCCCTGAAGTGCAAAAAGCTTGAAAGCAAAAAATTCTGTGCAGAAGTATTGTACAAATTTTCTCTTCTAGAACGTGCCCATTTTTGTATTCTGTAGATGAATGATCTGGTTTTATAGAATACATGGGGGTTTTTTCTTAAGGTTTTTGGGAGAACTCTCAATTTTCTTTTTATTTGCATTTTACATCCAGCATGTCTACAGATTTTTTTTTTTAATTGTTCTTTTGTAAGTACTTAGGGAACAAATACCCAAGCCATTTTTATTCCTTTGGGATATTGTGATTAATATTCTTAGAAAGAAAACCTTGTGGAGCAAGTGAGAAAACACAGAGAGAGGGAAAATAGCATAAAAGTCTTTCAAACCAGGGCATGTAATGAGGACTGCAGAACTGAGTAAATCTTCCCAGGGCAGAATTAGCAAGATATATTACCAAGGATAACTGCCAAGATACTTCCTTAAATCCAGGGAAATGTGGCCTGCAGCCACACCAAGTACAGCCAAAGCAAATGAAAACCTTTTGGATAAGAGGGAATTTTGCCATCAATCTGCCTGGATAACTGAGGGATGCCCATTGTCCTGGCAGCACATTCATCAATATTTGCGGTGTCTTTTCTCCCAATTTCTCTGAAGTGAATAAGCAGCTGCTGTTGCTTTACCATTAATTTAAGCTCTTAGGGGAATTAGCAAGCACCAGAAATGTTTTTTTTGTAGCTGAGCAGGACTTGAGTTTCCCAAATCTTCTACAAAGCAGAAGGGAACCCCACAGTTACTTGTGCTAATGGTAAGGAAGGGTTTCATGAAAGCAGGTGAATGAGAGCATTGCAGTATGCAACTTCCACATTCAAGAAAACAGGAGTGCACTTAGAATAAAAGATATGAGGCTAGCATAACATCAGAACAGGATAAAATGAAATCACTAGACAGGAAGTTCTGTAGGGATAAAAAAAGCCATTTCTGATAGACCTGCATGCATTTGCAAGCTAAAAGAGAAAAAGAAAGGCAGAGGTAAAAGGGAATGAAGATTTTAAAATTGCACTGTGCAGAAGAGACACAGGAACCAGCAGTGTAAACACAGCTGAGAGATTCAGCTTGGAGTTGGATATGAGTGGAATCCATTCACTGAAGGATTCTGGTGCACGTGAGTGCAAAGACTGAGGAAAAAAGGAGAAAAATTTAATTTCTGGAAGCCATTTAGATTTCTGGAAGCATTGTGTGGAGATCTGAAAAGCTAAAGCCTCAGAGAATCTGAATCTCAACTATTCCCAAATGGATTGATAAGTGTTCTAATGGGCTTTTATATTTTGTAATACTTTGTAATAGCTTTGTTTTTATATCCCCTCCTTTTTCCCAAGTGGTTTACCCCAGATTATACCCCCTCTGTCTACCTATGTAATCATTCTCCTTTGCTGAGCTCATCCCCAAATCCCTGCCCTGGCTCTCTCTCTGTCACTCAGCATCCCATCCTTTCTATCTAGAACTTTCGGTCCAAGTCGTCGAGTGATTAGTCCGAGGCCAGGAGTCAGCCCCCCAAGTATTATCCTATACGCTATCCAAATGTCCATTCCCTCAGGTTTCATCCCTGGAGGGTCTTTATTGGTTAGCAAATGTATCTACCTTTGGTTTCCTCCCACCCTTTAAATGTGACCTTAGCATTTCTCCCAGGCACTCTGAGCAAGAGGCCCACTGAGGAGAGGGGCCCCCTCGGGAGCTCTAAATCAACCTTGGACTGGCCCCTGCTGAGAGTCGGCCTTTTATCCTCTACGGCTGTCTCCAGTGTCTCTTCTGCTGCAAAGGCGACTAGCCGAATAGCCATCAGTACCCTCGGGGCACAAGAGAGTGTCCCCCCACTGTCGGCCGCTTCGGGGCTGCCCCCTCCCCGTTGTCTGCCGACCCGGGGCTGGCCGGGAATGCTGAGAGGCTTCCAGAGAGATGGAGACAGGGGACGATGGGAGTCAAATGGGTCCAGGAGATGAGAGTTTGGGAAAGCTTTGCAAAACAGGGGCTGCTGTTTCTGTGCCCTGCTCCTCTTCCGAACAAGAAGCCGCCAGATCTTGTCCTGAAGTTCTGCAGGCGGGGTCTGCCAAGGGGGGCTCTGGATCCATTCTGCTTTGCCGAGGGGCTGCGGGGGTCACCCCTGCCACGGTTTCCCCTTCCCAGGAAGTCACCTCCTCACATCGGGCTCAGGCGGGCAGTTTGCTTTGCAGCACTGAGGACTCTTTTCATATACATTCCTCTGGCAAGACTCTTCCGGGATTTTCAGCACTTGTAGCTCCCCAGCCTCTGGTTACAGCAGGTGGGGGGGCTTTGAACTTGGCTTGGCCTGCGGAGGAGTGGGCATGGGGGCGGACAGAGGCAGCGGGCAGCAGGCAGGGGTTGAGCAGGGCAGGGATGGCTCTGCCCACAGGGATGGATGGGGTGGAGGTGAGAGAGTAGGAGTATTAAGAAAACACATATTAATACACACACTAAGGCTTCCTTGATGCACAGCGGTAATTGCCCGAGACAGAAATAGAACATTTTCTGAATCATAGGATTATTGATTTTGGTGCTAACAATTGCAAACCCCCACAATGAATATTGTACTAGGAACTCTAAGGCATATTTTACAAACAGTTGCATACTTTTCTGACTTTTGTATGATAACACTTCAGTGTGTTTATTAGAGTTTTTGGAAGATGATAACCTTGATTTTTCAGGAGCTGAGGTGGTTGTGAGGTTTTGAAAAGCTTTGTAGGGCAACGTTGGCTTCCTGTTGGACTTGGTGAGAGAGTGGCTCTCTCTTAACTGCTGGGAAATGGCTGTGGCGTGTGGCCAGCACCATCTTTTCAGGATGGCGTGGTTGCTATTGCTCGCATGGCCCCACACCCTGGCACGCTTCTTTCCACTTTTTTTGGCTGGTTGGGCCCCCTGCAGGGGCTTTTCCCACACTCTGCTTCTGAGGTTGGTGTCTGCAGCTCTTCTCAGATCCATCCTTGGAGGAAGGCTCGGGCGCAGGGCCACTCCCGATGCAGACACGGCTAGGCTCCACGGTAGTGTGACGCTGGAGCCAGCCCACTCGCTTTCCATGCTAATGGGAAGAGAGGGTGGACCCTGTGCAAATGGCAGGGGGCGATCTCAGCAGCCACGTGGCATGGTGTAATGGCTGCGGAATTGTCCTTCAACCTGGGAGGGCTCAAAGCCGCTGCATGGCATGGTGTCCCCAGCCAAGCAGAAGCGCCCACCATTTGGTCTGCTCCCCCACAGCAGGGCAGTGTGGTGTGCCCGCCTGGGTCAGCTGCCGGAGCTGTGGCGGCCGCCATCTCTGCACGTGTCTGGATGGTGCAATTGGTGCTGCCAGGTCACTGGACAACGTCAGTGTCCTCGGCTCGGGCAGCCTCCAGATGGTCTCTGTTTTCCGGGATTCCCCCACTCCCCGGGGCTGCGCTGCTTCCCACGACCGCTCCACATCGGTCAGCCACAGTCCCATTGTAGTAGGGCACGTTTGCACAGTGGCCAGAGCCCGCCGGCTCCCGCGGCAATGCCAGCTCATGCAGAGAGTGGAACGAAGAGGCGGCTGCACTGCTGCCCTTCCCCCTCTGCCTTTCATAATTTGGTTTTTTAATAAGTCCAGAAGGAACATTCATGGTTCTATAATACCCATGGCTGCATCATTGCCAAAGGAGACTGCCTCAAATATATTTTGTCCAACCCTCTCCCAAAAGGGCAAATCTAAAACGTCCGCTGCTGCTATGTGCAGCTCTTGGTTTTCGCACCACGTGAATAAAGCTTGTAGAGCTCGTTCATGGTGGTTTATCCCTCTTCTTCGAAAGAAGAAAATCAGTACCTTCATGACAGAGTTTTCTGGTCCTGACATCCAAGCTCCCATGTTCTCCTAAGTGATTCCAGTCAGAAGAACAAGGCTAGAAACCTCATAGCACTTTACACTACTTAGCAAAGTGCCGTGTTTTCACCATATCGGCTCTGTCATTGTTCCCAGCTCCCAGGCTGTATTTCTCCTGTTCCAAACAGCAATCCAGGCTCTGACGCCCTTGATATCTGGTTCCCACACCGTTTCCCAGCTCTGACGCTGCTTGTAATCCGGTTCTACACCGATTTCCAGCTCTAACGCCGTGTGTCTCCTTTGCTGTCTGCTTCTGAGTTCTTATCACTTTGGGGTTCACCATGTGTTATGTCCCATGTGGGGGTTGCGGGTGCAGGAGACAGAGATTGCTCAGCCTTGAGGTTCGTGTGGCACAGAGAGCATTTATTTGCCCGGCTACCCCTTACACAGAGCATTTGAAAGACCCGGTCTGCATATTCTCATTGGTCTTGATAGTAAAAGGTTTTAAAATCATAAAATGTGGGGAGCTAGAAAGAAGCTAGACTTAGTGGGACCCTGGAAAAATGTTAGAAATAGACTCTGAAAATGTTGGGCTTTGTGTGTGCCAGATCTTGTGAAATCGCACCTGCCTAAGCGGTACATGATAAATGATATAATTGTTAGATGTGATGATTGTGTAGTAATTAAATATAATTATTGTTCAATCGTAAGAAGAATCATGAGAAAACTATGCTAGAAGTTTGAGGGGGACCGTGAGAAGCCATGCTTGGATGAAATCTATGTATACAATAGAACAGTATTAGTTTATTAATTAACATGAGAGTTATAGATCAGTAGAATATAAAAAGCATGTTCATCCCGAAGACATGTCGGAGTCAGATGTGGGTTTGTACCCTTGACACCCAGAGCTCTTCAATAAAAGCACCTGCATAGAATCATTTTGTGATTATGTGTTTCTGAACGCTAACAGTCTGAACTCCTTGCCCCCTCGGGATCTGGCCAGTGAAATGCTTGCAGCTCCCTAAGAGATCGGACTGGGAGAAGCCGCTGGCAGTCAGTCCTGGGGCTTGGTAGCAAGCTCATCTATGACATTCGGGAACACCAGCCAATGGGTGCCTTCTTTCTGTTCAGTTCTGTTAGGTCTGCCTTTGGTTTCAGTTATGTCAGGTTGAGATTAAAGGCATAAAAAGGGTGTGATTTTTACAATAAAGGGATCTCCTTTGGATGCTGGAGGGGCTCCGTGTCACTTTGTTCCACAGCGCTGCATGCAAATCTGCCTTTTGGGAGTGCTAATTCAATAAACAGTCACTATGCATAAAGAAAGCATGGGCTATAATGCTCCAAAACCTTAGAATTGTCTCAAGGAGTTTGGTTTTATTTGACAGAATACCTTATGAGTGGGGTAGAGAGTTCTATCTTACAGATTGCCTTAAAATAAGAGATACTGCAACCCCACAAAATCAGATCAACCAAAGCACTCCTAATCTATTAGTAAGAATTAACAAAGTCGGAACTTATGTTTTCTATCTCAAGGCTTTGTACATATATCCATCCACACAATAGCACTGGGATTACCTACACTGACACACAGGCTAGCATAAATATTATTTTCCCAAATATAGTGGAGCATGGTAGAGCAAAAGAAAATATTGATTGCAGCGTCTAAAGACACTGCATGTGGTTAAATATTGCCTTTGTGTTCACAGCTTTAAATTATAAAGAATAGCAAGCTTTATAAATAAAGGTACTAAGGGTATTATAAATAAAGGTACTAGAGGTTCCAATGAACTCCATAGATCTCAGAGAGGTGTTTGAAGGCTAGGTCTGTAGAAAGAGAGGTGTTTCATTAGCAGGTTTCAGTTGCAGAGTTTTCTGACTGAGTATTTGCCACCTGTCACTTCTGTTTACAGTGTCTATAAAATTATTTTCATCTTGAAAATGACTAACAACTACCTTGCATATTTATTCATGGTTAAGCACTCATGCCAAATCCTGTTGAAGTCAATATTTTCTTTTTTTTGAACCACATTATGACCATGGCTTTTAACATTGGGTTTTTGCAGCTAAGTATGCAGATGCAGTAATCACAGAACTGAGATAACTGGAGATTACAGAAAGGCAAAAAACTATGCACGGGAAGGTAATAACAGGAATTTCTAACTAACAAAGAATGGTTTGTCCTGCAGCCTTGAGGTCATGTCCTTAGACCCTTCCTAAAAGAAAACCTATTCGTTACAGTTGCATCATCATCTCAAAAACATGTTTAAATTGATTGGAACTGTGGACTAGCCCATGTCAATTAGCACCTTCCTTTTCATTTTCACTGACTAACTCTGATTCAATTTCAAATCATCAATCTTTCAAGGAAAAAATATAGCATGCAGAGGAAGACCCAAGGCATAGGCCTCTGTACATAGTACTGCCAATCCCTGTGTGACAGCCTCCTGCTAGCTTCCTGCATCAGACAGAAGGCAACTTCACTGCAACACAGACTTTCTTAATACTGGTGACCTTTTAAAATCCAAAGACACTGCTTGTTTTAAAGAAAGAGCATTCTAAGTTCCTGAAAGCAACCATAGAGGCACTAATTTGGTTTAGGAGAGAAGGTGTTTGTGCAGTTGGATAGCAGCTTGCATGCTGACGTGTCTGGGGGGATTTCTATGGTTGCGCTCACCTTGTTTGAGGCAATGAGCGCAACGTCGCCTGTGCATAGCCGGCACCAGTGTTTAAGACTCTATGCCTTGTAGGTGCAATGCTTAATTTGTAATCAAAGGGGAAATGTGTCTAAATTTATTAGCATAAACACTTTGCAAATAGACTGATCTAGAAACTTAGCCATTTTTAAGGAGTAGAATCCCAAGGTTATAAGGAAAATGCACAGAATTCACAGAATCCCTAGGTTGGAAGAGACCTTAAAGATCATCGAGTCCAAGCCATGCCCTAACACCTCAACGAAACCATGGCACCGAGTGCCAAATCCAGTCTTGTTTTAAACACATCCAGGGATGGTGACTCCACCACCTCCCCAGGCACACCATTCCAGAACTTTATCACCCTTTCTGTAAAAACCATTTTCCTAATATCCAACCTATATTTCTCTTGATGCAGCTTGAGACACAAGCACATAAGCTTTTCACTGCTTTACAGAATTTCCTTTGACACAATTTGATTTTCTGAAGCTTGACTTGTACACCTGCAAATACATCCTAAGGGTCTTGTTAAATTTATTTCAAAGGTAATTCAGACAGCAGGAGTAGCAGTAACATCTTTGATTTCAACAATGCTTGTTGGTTTCTTTTGTCGATGACTCCTAGGCTACTCATTTCCGTAAAATAGGATTGAATTTTTATACAGAGATATGGTATTGTTTTAGTCTACAACTGTTAATCAAAATTGAGTTTTGCAAAATGAATGCTCACAGAAGTGCTGATTTGACAATCTTAAGTAGTGCAGCACTTAAAGGAAAGAGCTCTCTATGCACATCCAATAAATGTGGAGTAGAGACCCCATCACCTGTGACTTCCTTTCTCAGTTCACAAGAATAGAGAAGTAGCTGGCCTTTAGCTGTGTGTCTGGATATGAAGCCACATGAGATTTTTGGATGGCTCCACACAAGTTTTTCAAGTTTTCTCTGAGTCTGCAGTTTCCCCAGCCCCAGGACCACCACTGGCCGCTTTTGTTGGTTTTGCATGGGTTACTTTTTGGAGAGGAGGACAGAAGGCAGCCACGAAAGTGGCATTTCTCTGAGGAGCTGCTGGAAGCTTTCTCAGTCCAGGCAAAACCAATCCCTGTCTGGCTCTGAAAATAAGCCCACTGCTAAGGCTCTGAAAATAAGCCCACTGCTTAGCCCACTGCTAAAAGCTGGTGACGCCCCTGGGTCAACATCTTTAAGAGAGGAAAAAAGCACAGGAAGCTCTCTTTCTTTCTGCCTGCCGAGGGGGGCTGCGGGCACAGCTGAGCCCCTTGCCGGCGGGGCCGGGGGCTCTGTCCCATCAGGGCCGCCGGGCCACGCTGCCGGGGCTCATCCCAGCGCCGCGAGCAGCTGCGGCCGAAGCCAGGAGTGAATGATTTTTTTTTGTGGGTGCACTGATGTTTGGCCAGCATTAATACCCAATGCCAGTGCATGAGCCCACAAAGTGCAGTGGAGGGAGCAGCTGGCCAAACTCAGGCTGTGCAATCTGGGAGACTGCACATTGTCCTAATGCAAATCCTCTGTGGGCGTCAGACTGAAAGGCAGGATAGGTCACAGGAAAGGCTTGACTAGATGCTTGGAACGATCAATTTCTGTCAAAGTACAGGCATCACTTTTCCTGCTTAATGATGTCATCATCTCCAAAATGTAACTTTTCAGAGGGTGACTGTGTTTTCTTCTAGATTGGGGATCAGGAATCAGTTTCAAACACAAAAACCACTCCCCAAAGCCCTGCTAAACACACTTCATCCTGTGTTCAGAAAATGAAACTGTTTCTTCAAAAGAAAGGAACTGAAAGCTCTAGCATCCAGTTCCCACCACAGAGTTTCCAAGGCATTTTTGTTCTCTGCTTTCTATGTCCTACTTCATAGCAAATGTGGTTGCTCCAAGCACAGTGACATGGAGACAGAACAGTCGCTCATGAGGAGCAACATAGCCTGGTGCTCCAGCCTGAAAGTTGCAACTTGGAGCCCACAAAACCTTGCTTTGAGGTGCAACTGACAGCAACCAGGGAATGCAGCCAGGGGTGACTGCTGGGGTCAGAGAAGGGCCCAAGGTGTTGCACAGAACCAGGAGAAAAGGCAGCATTGATTTAACAGCTGTAATAATTCCTAACAAATCCTCCCACATTTTTGCATTTTGATTGGACATTCCCAGGACTCCTGCTCATGTTAGTCTGCACCTCTGGCCCTTTTGGAAGCAGTCAAACTGGCAGCATCTGCCCGTCAGCAGCAGCTGCTCCAGGCTGGGAACGCAACTGGCGGTGCTGATTTCCAGAGGCTTCTGTGGCCCAGGTGAAGCCCAGGCAGGAGCGGGTTGAACGGTGATGCTGCTGCTGAGAGAGCCTCAGCTGGGCAGGGCACTATAGTAAATCAAGGCAACCCTAACAAGGGGGAGAAATTATGTACCTGATTTCATTGATATCAGAAGGTTAATTAATTACTTTATTATACTCTATTATTCTATACTATATCACACTATATGTCATGGTTTGACGCTGGCCCAATGCCAGTGCCCCCATGAAAACCCATCTTCCCCTGGTGTCTGCTGTGAGATGTGATCAGAGACAGAGCAAAGCAGGCCTCCACTTGTAAACAAAAGGAAAAAAAACTTTATTATCATATAACTACAATAAAATTAACACACAGAGCAGAATGGAAACCTCTCAAACATTTTCTCCTCCCCCCACTCAATTTCCCACAGAATAACACAAAACCTTAGTTCTTTATCCAGTCCATCACTCTTCAAATAATCAACACAGTCCATCTCCACCCTTCCGACAATCACCTCTCATTTCATCGAGGAGGGATGAGCCCCTCTTGTGCTACCACAGGTTTCCCCTGGAAAAAACACAGCCGAGTCCAGCTGTGTTTCCCCGTCACTCAGCACTACACATCGTGACTTCTTCCTTCCATGTTCAGTGCTCTCACCACTGCACATGGACCAGAGCTGCTTTTAGGGTTTCCCCTTTCAAGGATGCCTTGCCCAGTTCCAGAAGAGAACGACAGTCTCTCACCTTTTCGGGACACCAGTCCCCCCCAATATTTCACCCCCTGGGGCTGAGGGGTCTCACCATCACTTCATCACCTGTCGTCTCCGCTCACATCACTCCTTTGGCACCTCCTCCCCCTAAAATGCAGTCTCTGTATTACAGGAAAGGTTCTGTCCATGGCTATACAAGAAAAGTCCAGCCAAAAGCCACTCCATCATCTCCTCCACTTAGGATTTCTCAACATCTCTCAGTCATTCTTCACTTGCACAGCTCTCATCACACTTGCACATTTCCTCTTATCCGTCTCTCTCCTCCCTCGACTCGCGGAGGATCAGCATTTATAAGGTTTCCATCGTCCCACAGAAGGGTTAAAATCACAGTCTCTGCTCATTTCGAACTCCCACACTAGCTCACCGGGCACTCTTCCCTTGTCGGCCCCCCCTTCTCTTCCTCGGCCAGGCCGGTGCTATCAAGTTCAAGATAGCACTGGCACCTCTCTCCTTCTCTCTCTCTCCTGAGAAAGGGGGGCTGCCCGCTGCCTCTCTGAGTTCTTCCACCCCTCCGTCTCTGTGGGGAACTCACTCTTGTCCAAACCATCGCCTCCCGTCCTCTGCCCAAGGCTCCGGCCTACCTCCCTCGGCCACGTGATTTTCCCCTCCCCCGCCCAGCCCGAAGCTGGGCAGGGCAGGTCTGAACTCTTCCATCCACCGGAACCAAGAGAACGTTCCCCTGGGAGCTCCTCGCTTTTAACCCCTGTGTTCTCAGAGGCGTATCCATATCCTCAATGGTCAAACCAGGTGTCAATATCCACATCTGAGCACCTATTGGTTTGACCACCACCACCTCCCAAAAACTCATTTCCTCTCAGACCACGACACTATATTACACTACATCTGAACTGAATCTGCACAAGTCCCCAACTGCACATTATCTCGTGACTGGCTGCTGACAGTCCCGACACACACATCTGGATTCAATTGGTCAGTGAATCAAAACACTCACACCAGAATCTAATCAAGCAAATTCCTTCAGGTAAATAAACTTCCACAATGCTTTCCACTTGTGAACAACAGGAGGAGCACCAATTGAGATAAGAATTGTTTTTTCTTTCTCTGAGGTTCAGAGAATGTGAATCCCAGAAATATCCTTGGGAAGTTGTGCCTTGCTTTTCTCTGTGAAGAGAAATGCAGCTACAGGGCACGGTGCCCACTGCACTGTGGGCTCTTTCTCCTGCCCGAGCTGGGTACACCTGGGAACAAGGCATGACAACTTGTGGGGAAACCAAGGGATTTGTGGGGCTGCATTGCTCTGCACACACCCAGGCCACCCGCAGCACAGAGCTTTGGTGCCTAAAAAGATAAAGCAGAGGGGAAACAGCTGGAAAAGGTTTCATTTTGACCTGTCTTACCTGCTCAACAGAAGTCGCCAAAATGAAAGTTACCAAGCAGGCCTGATCCCTTCTCCTGCAGGAGGGGCCCTGCACTGGCTCCTGCCCAGGGCTGGTGCCCTTGTGCTGACATTCAGCCAACTGGGAGCAGAGCTCCTGGGGCCCCACAGGGATACACCAAGCCCAGTCCAGTTGCCTGGTAGCTATGCAAAGCTTGGGAAGGAAAAGATTTGAGTGGAAAAATGTAACTGTCATGATCACAATATTTTACTATGTTTACGTGCTGTATAGGACTGCAGTTTTATATATTTGCAGTATTTTCACACATTTTCGTCTCTGAAATACTGTCAGATACAGTTTAATTACTACTGGAAAGTCTTCAACTTTTAATTTAGCTTATAAAGTGAAGTCACTGACAGTAAATATGTACTTTGTAGTGTAGAAGGTTACAGTCATAGTGCGAGTGCTTATGATTGCTCAGGCACAATTGGCCTGGGTCTGTTCAGGAATGTGAATTTTGCAAGAAGAGAATATTTTCCCTACGTTTTGTAAAATATTTGAGAAACACTTCTTGTTTGAAGTAATATGTTGCAAACAACTTTTTACTTAAAAGCCAGAGGCAGGTTCTTACTTTTGAGAGCAGTACAAGTTTACATTTTAAGAAGAGAAAAATGTAGGCAGCTGATGAACTTCAGAATTATTGCAGACCAAATTTAGTCTTTCAGAAAGTATTAGTGATGTATATCTGATTCAATGCAGCTTTTAGCCAGGTTTATTTCATACCCATCTTTTCTTTTTATTGGCTATTGAATGTATCCAGTATGCATCAAATAAATCGGGCAGATGCTAAATCCAAAGTTGCGGCTTCAAGCAGATTTTAACAGTACTAATACAAATGGTTTCCTGTGTAATGTGAAAAGTAGCTGCAGCCTTTGACTCTGATTAACTTTGATATCATAACTTAATTGAATGTGATTTTGTTCTGAGAGCTGTTAAGTAGATAAGTGGTTAACTGGTTATTGAGCTAGTTAGATATGGAAATAACGAACTTGCTGGCATGAAAGAAGTGGTTTTTTAAAGACACTGGAAATTGGAGACTGGAGGAGTGTAATCAAAGCCTCCTTAGCCTCCAACCAACTTGTTTTATACCTTGCTTTCCTTTGATTTGTTTTTCTATCAGTTCCCTGTGGTCAAAAGGCAAGAGAATCTAGATTATCTTGAAACTGGAGAAAATCCTCTCCTCCTGGGGCTGGTCCTGCTCTGCAGCAACAGGCACAGAAGGGGGTTTGCTGGGAGCCCTGCTGGGTGGGGGTGGTCTCCAATGTGCCAGCTTCTTCCTGCATCTCTGCCACTGTACTGTGCAGGATGCTGCTCTCCACGGCCCCTGCCAGCCAACTACCAGCCCCAGTGTATTCCATCCTGCCTTTGCCTCAGCCAGGGCCGCACAGAGTCTGGAAGATGCCGTTTTCGATGGATTAGTCCTGCCCACCCAGGAGCACTGGGCAATGGGGGTTGTTCTCAGGGCACTGGCCCAGCCTGGCTGCTGGCCCCTGGTGACCCTGCCACGTCTGTCTCCATGGCAACGTCTGCCAGTAGCCCCAGAGCTGTGTGCCGAGGTGTGAGGGAATGAAGGTGTGCCATGACGTCCCATTGTGACATCACTGGATACTGGAGGATAACATCACTGGGTGGTGGATCATGATGTCACATGGGAGTGGCTTGTGACCTTGCACTCCTTTCTGCTTATATTCAGGTGCTAGATGTCCCTCTGTGGCATCCACCATTGAGTGGTGGATTGTGACATCACTGGGAGATGGCTATGAGGTCTCATCCTTCACTACTTGAATTTTGGTGCCAGCCAAGCTTGGATTCAGACTGGCTTGATCCTTGACTCCTGCCAAGCATGCCTGGTCCTCATCTCTCCCCTCCTGCTGCAAGAGACAGGCATGGCCACGGAGACAGAGTGGAGTTGCCCCATCTGCCGGGACACGCAGAACGACGTGGCTTCTGCTCTGCCCTGTCGCCACCAGTTCTGCCTGGGCTGTATCCTGCGGTGGGCAAAAAGAAATCCAGCGTGCCCTCTCTGCAGCAGTCCACTAGAGACTGTCAGGTTTTCTGAGCAGGGTGGACAGGACTACATACAATTTGCCATCAGCTACCCTGAAGAGTCACCAGAGACCAACAGACAGGCAGGGAGAGCTCCTGGAGAGTTGCTGGAGACCAACAGACAGGCAGGGAGAGCTCCCCTCCACCTTGCTGAAAATAGCCTCCATGGCCCTTTCATGTCTCCTCCATAGCCCTCATGGCCCTTTCACATCTCCTCCATCTTCCCCACAGGGAACACTGTCCCGAGCTGAGCAGGGGGCTGCAGAGCCAGAGCCTGTAAGTAGCCTTCTGCCCCAGGTGTGGGCAGGACTGTTCCAACAACAACAGCACCTCCTGGATCCTGTGCAGCCCTGGCTGTGCCAGAGGCTGGCAGAACTCTCTGGGCACCAGTGGTGGAGGGCAGAGGCTGCAGAGGCCTCCATCCTGCACAGCCTTTGTGCCCATGGTCCAAATGCAGAGGCCTTGGTGGAGGTGCTGCAGCCTCTCCTCAGCGGGCACACAGCACCACTGGTCCATGGCATCATCAGCACCATTGTGGGCCAGTGCAGCGAGGAGGCCCAGAGGCTGCTGCGCTTCCATCGCACCAGACAGGACAACAGGCCTGTGGCCAGCACCAGCTCCAGCAGCTCCAGCTGCACTGGCTTGCAGGAGAGGACTCCTGCCAC
The DNA here is from genome assembly GCF_015832195.1 of Motacilla alba alba. Taxonomy (NCBI): domain Eukaryota; kingdom Metazoa; phylum Chordata; class Aves; order Passeriformes; family Motacillidae; genus Motacilla; species Motacilla alba. The sequence continues at coordinate 70,283,308 of NC_052046.1, read as the reverse complement.
TGGCCCCGCAAGCTTCAACACGGAGGAGGAAGCTGGAATGTCACAGGCCAGCCTCCAAGGGAGTCACAGCTGTCCCCAGCCCGTGCCTGACCCCGCAGAGTGGGACCAGCCCCAGGAGGAGCCAGAGCAAGCAGCAGTGGCAGGTCCATCTGCCCAGGGCAGCATCTGCAGCCCTTCTGCTCCTGGCCAGGGCAAGAACCACTCTCTTAGGGATTCCCAGCGTGCCCAAAAGAGGAGAGCCCCCAAATCCCAGGGTTCTCTTTAGCCCAGCAAGAGGCCGCCCTGATGGTGGCACAAGCGAAATTGCAGGAACCCTTTAGCCAAGAAAAAGTAAATAAATTCTATCGCTCTGACAGAGTTCCTGGGTTCTGCTTCCTCCTCCTTCTAATGTCTTTGCCTGACCCCCACGCCCCACCATCAGCTGAGGGCCTCTGGAGCCCCAGGACCATTTTGGCAACACCTCTCACACAGGAAGTCCTGCTGCAGCTGTGATGGTGGAAGAGCTTCTGAGAAAGTGAGTGCTGTGTACCACATTGTTATCCTGGAAGATGTGTCAAAGCTGTCTGCTGACTTACCAGGATTTCCATAAGGCTTTTGACACAGTTCCCTCCCAAGATCCCTCCCCTCAACAAGGGAGAAATGGATCAGGACAAAGCAGAAATCAAACTGAGTAAGTAGATCTAGAAGCAGAAATCCTGCTTAAAATAAGGAATCAAAATTCATTCTAAAAAGCAGGACCAGCCCCAGGAGCAGCTGTAGCCATGGAGACAGGCCTGGAAAGGTCACCAGAAGCTACCAACTAGGCAGGCACAGCTGGCAATGCCCTGAAAACAGCTTCAGATAGCTCAGTATCTCCAGTTTGTCTGTTTGTGAGCTCTTTGGTTGCTTGGCTGGTTATTTGGTTTTTTATTTATGTCTGGACAGGTTTTTTCCAGATGATTTTCATTTTCATTAGGATTTGTTAACTACTGACATTCTGCTTCGGATGTGTAAAATAAATATTTTCATTAATATTTTCCTCAAAACAGTCATTTTTATCCTCTTTCTAATTAAACGTCTAAATGTTCATTTTAAAAGATATAATCTCACAACTACTGCTGAAGAGAGCAGGGTTTTTTTCATTGGAAAACAGTTGGTGACACAATCCCTGGTGAATAATCTCCAAATGTTATATACACTCACAACAAAGAAATCTATTATTATACTGCAACCAGTTCTAGCATCTGTGATTTTGCCATTTTTTAATCCTAAGGGTTTAATTCCAATATTTTTTAAGATGGCAAGTGAATGTGATTGGAGAGTAATTTTTGCCCTCTGTCCTGTCACTGTAAGATTCGCAACCTTTCTCTTTTAAGGTGGTTTTTTTTTTTTCTCCTTTCTCTGTGGTTTCCTTTGTCTTTGCTTGAAGGACTTTCCAAATGAGATTCCACACTGCTTTTCCACTGCAATCTCATTGCAGCTCTACACTCACCATTTCAGCAGCACTATGTCATACTTTGAACTTCATTAATAGTGACCACTCTCATTATTTCTCACACTTTTTTTTTTTTTTTTTGGTTCATAAAGACTGTTTTTCCTGTTGTATTTTTCTACTCCCCTAACCCAAATCCATTAACATGAAATTCACTTTGTAAAGTGATCCCATGCTTGAAATCTGTGTTCACATTCACTACACTGAAGGTCCACCATTCTTCCTGCTTTCTATTTAATAGCTTATTTGTTATGTTGATTTCAGAGACAGAAAGGTTGCATTAAAAAAAAACACCAAAAAAACCCCACCAAAAAACCCCAAAAACAAACAAACAAACAAAAAAACCAACAAAAAACAAAAACAAAAACAAAAACAAACCAAACCCAAAAACAAACCAGCAAGCAAAACTCTAGGTACTTGCAGAACATTTTTATCATTACTACAAGTATTCAGAAACTGAAAAGAAAAACCCAAATTTAGTTCCCAGTGCAGTACTTGTGACCAACTGGTGACTATAACCCCCAAAATTCAGTTAAGTAAATAAACGTGAGCTACATGTTGATGGACCAGAAGATAACTCTGTTATTGTAAAATGCTAAAAAGCTGATGTCATTTCGTTCTGGTTTGAAAGCAAAACCAATGAAAGACTCCAAGTACAAAATACAGTTTATTAGGAAAAGGGGAAAAAATACATGCAATAAATCAAAAAAGCCCCACTGGCAGAGTCAGAATACAACCTGACACCCTGCTAGTAAGGGAGCAGTCCAGATTAAATGGTCTTGCTGAAGTGGTGATCCCATAGAAAAGATCTGGTAGCTCTTGTTCTCTGGAAACCAGTGGGTAAGGGCAGCTGTTTTGTCCCAAAGCCCAGATTATGTCCAGGTGGGGATGCTTAGCTCCTCTCCCCTGGGCAGAGCATCTCACAATGAGCTGGTATCATTCTGAGTCATGCAGTGGGTCCTTGATTACCCATTACACAGAAATGGCTCCCGGAGGGAGTTATCTCTGAGTCATCCTGCACGGCATTGATGGGCCCATTAACAGGAGATAAGGAAAAACAATGCCCCTCTTGGTTTCAACAGCTCTTGAGGACAGGACTAGAATACATCTTTATATTGTAACCTAGGACACATTTCCTTAAAAAACAACCAACCAACCAACCAACCAAACACACAAAACCCCCTCTTTTTTAAAAAATCTTGCCTATGATAATTTTGAATTTTTCTCAGTGCCTTCTACCAAATGCCCAGTGTCCACCACATCCCCACCGTGCAACATCTAATTAGCTGCAGCAATCAAAGATAAGAGGGGACAAGTTTGTCATAAAACTCAGCCTTCTGAAAGAATGATTTCTGTTAAAGATTCCAGCAGCTCTTCCTGATTAAATACCTCTCCTCCATTACTTCCCAGTTCTCATAAATACTACACAGATTCAGCCTTAATGCAGGGCCTTGTGCTGACTCTCAGTTCTTGTCATGGTGAATGTGTTTCTTTATCTTGTACTTGATTAGGTCGATTCTGAATTCTGCCTATTCATTTGCTCTACTTTTTCTCCATTTTCAGATTTCTCAGTCATAACTACAGTGTCACAACACAATGCTCCTGACAACTTGTTGCCAAATTTCACATTGTTTTCAAAGATCAGTTGTGCAACTTTCACTTCACCTTTACTGCCTCACATTCAAATGACAGATGAACTTTTATCAGCCTTGCAAAATGTCAATTCAGCTCTTCAAGAAACAATCAATTACAAACCAATCTGTATTTCCAACCTTCTTTTTGTAGCCCCTCCATCACATATTTACATTTCAGGTTTGGAGATCAGTCAGTGTATTTTGAGAGTACAGCTTCAGAAGTGAGCTCCTCCCTTCTAATGTGTAATAAATACAGGTAATAAATACAGCAAACACTTCAATTGGCTTTCTATGGTGATCTGAAAAGACACAGATGGAAATGGTCTTTGAAATTTCTTCCAATGATCTCTTTACCTCTGTGGTTTCAAGCCAGGCATAGCATTCTACCTGGTGCTGTTTAGCCTGTTCAGGGCATTAGTACTTTTTATTTTACCTTTCTACCATAAAATGCTCAGGAATCACCACATGGCACCTACTGATGCGCATCCATTTTATTTGTCTCTAACCCAGCCGCCCTTTTCCATCTCTGTCTTTTTCCTTCATTACTTCCTGAGATCCTCTTAAAAAAAGTCTCAAAAAAAGTGATTACAGCCCTTTGTTCAATCAAAAGCTTAGCAGCTGAAATTTGAGAGGCTTGGACTGAAGATAAGGAAAACCTTTTTCCCCCAAGGACAAGGAGGGGGAGTGAAGGCCTGCAGAAATTGTGCCACCGTGGAGGATTTCAAGTCTTGATTGCCTGAAGTCCCAGGCAACCTGGTCGGACCCCACAAAGGATTGCTTTGAGCAGGAAGCAGGAGGAGAGATCTCCAGAGATGCCTTCCAACCTTAATTACTGTTCAGTTCTGCAACACATCCAAGTCCCGGTTCTACCTCTTTTGGGTGGGAAGGCCAAGGCAAAGCAGGGCTGGGCTGCAGCTGCTGCTGCTCTGGGAGCCCTGCCGTGCGTGCAGGCGCTCCCAGAGCCGTGGGTGGGGCTGGGCAGGAGCTGCAGCTTTCTTGTCCCCGTGGTAACCTGGTGCCTGCAGTCCTGTTTCCATCTGGGAAATCTTCAGCTGGCAAACTGGCCAGTCTTGCTGTCCGTGTTCCAGAGCTCAGTCACCTTGCTCTTGGGCAGCTCTGTGGGAAGAGATGTGCGCTCCCATGCAATCCCTGCAAAGCTGCAGCCTGGATGAGACTGCTGTACTCAGGACTGTGGAGGGAGGAGCCCATCCCTGTGCCAGGAGCTGGCAGGACTCCTCCTTAGCAGCCATTCCATGTATCAGTGTCACCCTGTTAGTGTTCAGAAACACATAATCATGGAATGATTCTATGCAGGTGCTTTTATGAAAGAGCTCTGGGTGTCAGGGGTACAGACGCAAATCTGACTCTGACATGGGTTCAGGATGAACATGTTTCTATACCCTTATCGTTATAGAGCTACATATTACTTATTAAACTTATATTGTTCTATTGTATGCATTGATTCCATCCAAGCATGGATTCTTGTAATCTTCATCAAACTCCCCAAACATCGTTTCTCATTATTCTTATTACAGTTAAAGAATAATTCCATCTAATTACCAAACAATCATATCATTTATCATATAACAATCATATCATTTATCATAGTCATTAAATGATTATACAGGTGCAGTTTTGCATGACCCAGTAAAGCCTAACATTTTCCCAGGGCCTACCAGGCCCAACCTTTCTTTCTAACTCCCCTGAATAGCCTATGATTTTAGAAACATTTTATCCCTATACTATCAACCCTGTGTTTAACATGGTCAGCTTTGACAGCTTTTGGACCATGTCTGAGAAGTCAACCTTCTCCATTGCTGAAAGCCTTTCGGGCCCAGACTACGATGTTAGGAATGAGGGACTGAGCTCTTAAGCATGTGAGCCACAGACGTGTTGGAGTACATTCCAAGTGCTAACTTCAGGATTTTACTTTCTCAATGGAACAGAAACACTACTCAGTTGTCTTACTTTTTGGGATTTTTTTTTTTTTTTTTACCTTACAGATTTTTGCCACATAATCCTGGAAATACCCTAGGTGCATCAATGTTTGCCTGGATCATACATGTGGGGCAGCAGCAGAGGGCTCCAAAAAGCACCAACTTGTGATGGGTTGTCTGAGTGGTCGGGTGGGGGTGGTGAGACTCCCGGCCAGAAATGTGTGCTTTGCGTGTGGGTGTGCAGCACACAGCCCTGGACAGGGCTGGGAGCGAGCTCTGCCCTGGATGACAGCCGTGCTGGCAGCAGGGAGAGCCCCTGGCTTTCTGCTGGCTGATTTCTTCCAGCTCATGGGATAAGCCAGGATCAGAGTGTGAGGGCTCATCCCCTCACTTGGTGTCTTCTGGTTTTCTGCATTCACGTTTTTCCTCAAAGGTGTTATAGATGGATAATGAGATGATTGGCTCTCACAATTAAGGGATAACTACTGTGTGAATATTAGGAAAAGCTTTAGTGATGTATAGTTATGTTATTGTAGTTTAGAGGTCCTCTGTTCTCCCCATACTTCCCTTCCCCCCCCCCCCCCAGGATTGTTACTGTTATAAATAAGAAGCTCGACTAGGCCAATATTCAAGCAGCAATCAATTTATTATTTAATATGGTAAAGTATGAGCAAAACAGCGCTGGGTACAGTGGGAGAAGTTTTCCCTCCAGCTGCACAATTGTTGAGGCTTACAGGTATTTATAGGGGTACTCATAATCTTTCTCAGCAGTTTCTATTCCAAACTTTTACGTCACAATTCTATACACTCTTGTGAGTTAGTTTTTCTCAGGATGTACCCCAGAAAGGAGTATTCCCAGATGGTGGGCGCCGACTTCCAAAAGAAGAAAGAGGTCTCCCAGCTGGTGCGGTCCAGACTCCAGATGTCAGCCCACCTTTTAATTGCAAAGACTATAAATCTCATAGCAGTGATGTCCAGCTTCCTGTGGTCGAAACCATCAATCCTTGGGTTGATGTTCATCTTCCTTTCTCAAGCTGCTTTTTACTGTTTTGCTAAGGTGTTGAGATAAGCATGTTTCCTTTACACATATTCTAAAGCTCTAGTTTCAAAGCTCCTTCCTATGAGCAATATTCTAAAATTATACTTCAAAAAGTTTTTATTGCAAAGCTGTTCAAGGCTTGGCTACAAGCAGAAAGTTCCTGTCAAACAGCAACCTCCTTAAAGCTTTAATTAAAACGCTATAAAGGTTAATTGCGAACAAAGGATAGGTTCAATGGCCTTCTTTCATGCTTTACGCCCTCAGTTATTTATTAGAATTTGTCTTTATAACTGTCCCATGATCAGTTTCCACACATATCACAATCACAAGTACACACGCTGCCTGTATGTACCTGACATGAAACACAGCTTTGTATTTCACATTACCATCAGACAGGCTGGGTTGTCTAGGACAGGTAAAAAGGAGGCGTGCACAGGTGCCCCTCACACAGGGCAGTTGGGAATGGAAAAGCTTGTTGCTAAGGGGGTGCGGGTGCGGCATGGCAACACCTGATCTCCAATCAAATTACAAGAAAGCAGTCCCCACCAATAAATGGCAAAGAAGAGCTGACTGACAGGCTTTAAGAGGGGCCAGAGCTGGCTGATACAGCCCACCCCCCCACGCCCCCCAGGCGTATAAAAGACTGAGCATCCCTCTTGAAGATGAACTGGTCACATGGTATCCACAAGGGCAGTTCCCAGCACTGCGAATTTTTCCTTCTGTAGTCCTTTTGTAGTATTTTTGTTAATGGTTTAATAAACCTTTTTAATTTTCAAAGTGAGCAGTTGTTTCTCACAAAGATCATTTTGTAACAGCTTGAATTTCACTTTGGCCACCTGAATTCTGAGTTTAAAACCTGCTGGCCGGGCACTTTGTTCTCTCTCATCTGACAGAGACAGATGTACTTTTCACAGTCTGCTCCTTATTTCACTTTCCTTTGCAAAAATAGAGAGTCCTCAAGCCTCAAATATTTCCTCCTCTTTATATCGGGATGTTTAAATAGAGATAAAATCAATTTCCATTCACTTTTTTTTCCAAAATAGTCTTTGTGAGGGTTTTAGGATATTTTCCTTCCCATGTCTCATACAAGGAAAAAAAAAATCCTCCCTCATCCCCTGCCCCAAAGGCTCTTGCATAGTTTCTTTGTGCCATTTCTGGTTCTTTATCATTGTTGAATATATGTTTAAATCTCACTGTGATAATGAACACAACTGCAGATATGGATATGGATAAATATGGATTTGAACATGAAGCTCATTTTAATATTTGCTCTAGTGATAGGGTAGGCAAAGCATGTTTTAGTTGTATAAAATGATTTTAGTTTCTTGGTGTTTTGTTTCGAAAGTGGGATTTTTTTCCTCTGCTCTTTACTTTTATAGAGAATTGAGCCATATATAGGTCCCCTATATATATAGATAGATAGATAGATAGATAGATAGATAGATAGATAGATAGATAGATAGATAGATAGATATAGGTCCTCTATAGAGAACTAATGGCTTTTCACATATATTTACATGTGCATGAAGAGGAACTCTTCATTTGAAACCAGTCAATTACTCTCTTAGATCAGCTCAGGCAAAAAAGCTCAGGCAGCAATTAATTCTGTTCTGGTTGGAATTTATAGTATGCTCTCCAGTCCATGCATAGAAGAGCTAAACTAAGACAGCACATATGTCCTTAACTGTGGAACATCACTGATGTCAGGGAAGAGTCCATGGGTGCATCTCCTTGGGGAATAACTTAGACTGTTCTTCTTGCTGGCTTGAACTAATCCCAGTAGCAGGACATACTAAAGTGAGCTGTACATCTTGTCCTGAACCTGTTCTTACCCATCATTTCTACTTTATTATCTGAATCTTCTGTATCTCCATGGGAACTTGGAGGTTCATGACTACTTTTGCCAGGACAGGTGGGAAGTCAAATTTTACATGACTGCTTTGGTGGCTAAACAAATACAGACCACAAGCTAAAATGCACCTGCCAGCCAAACAATGGCTACAGTGAATTTGAAACGGGTAATAAAATGTAAATTTGACACATCTGCCATTGGCCCATGTAATTGGACTGATGATCCCAATGATCTTAGGAGTTTTTCTTTCCTAGGTGTACACTGAGGAAGAAATATAGCTAAACATCTAAGAATATACATCATTAGAGAGTTTCAGAATAGCCATTTCATCTCCTTTGCCTAATTAAGAAGCCCATGAAAGCACTCCCTTTGTTTCCTCAGTAGCAAAAGAAGTGGGGAAAAAAGCCTTGAAATGAAAAGCAGACAGATTAAGGTGGCCTATGTAGGCACACTTCCCCGGTTCACAGAACAAAGGGACTTTAAGAACTGACACCTGTGGTTCACAAATGTCCTATCAGGGAGATTCCCTGAGACTTCAGTCCTGAAAGGAAAGGACTCCTGAGATAGATGAGTGCAAATGGGAAATATGGGCAGGGACACGCTGTAGTTCTGACAATACAAACCCTGTTATTTTCTCCTCTTCACTGTTACTTTTGTGATCTCCATTTATGAGCAACTTCACAAATGGGGGACATACCACCTGCTAATGTTACTTTAGGAATGCTACTGACCCCAAGCACTGGACCTTGCCAAGGAGCATCCTCCTGCAAGCCTGACTCCCTACATCGAGCTCCTTTACTCTTGTGGGTAGTTAAGGACTCCAAAGGGCAGTCCAGGGGAATGGAAGTGGCTGCTGTTAGAACAGACTTAGCAGAGTCCGCCACTGTGGTAGGAACACTCAAATGAAGTCGTGCACTGGAATCACATAATGAGGTGGGAAAGGACCTTGGGAAGTCTTTATCCCAACCTCCTCCTCAACACTGCATCAGCCATGGCAGATTGCTCAGAGCTTTTTCCAGTTTCTCTTGAAAATTCAAAGCAAGGAGAGTGCACAGCCTCTCTAGGTCTGCGCAGGAACTCCCAGAATCTGGTTAGTTGCAGAAAATGTCTGGCCTGCTGAACACTTGTCTCCCATCTTCAAATGAAAAAACAAACCAAAACCAACAAAACCTCAGCCAACCTCCAAACCAAACCAGTGTTCTGACTGAATTGTGGCATTGCAAAAAAATTAGACTAGTATTTTCTATCGAGTTACCACCACATGACCGACCTTTCTACCAGATGAAGAGCTGTTTGCACAGCTGGTGGGCTGATACAATGCCTCTTCTTCAAAAATCACTGGCCTGTGGAACTGCACAATGCTTATTCTAGGACCATGTTGAACATTAACCAAGAAGAACAGGAAACAGCCCAGTTATGCCAACTTTTCTGCTAATTTGGAAAGAAGCACCTGACTTTTGGGTGGTCAGTTATGACTTGGGGGTGACTGACCACCAAGGACCAACAAAGAGACCCTTGGGGCAGCAGATCATATGAACAGAGTGGAGGAATCACACTAATGATTTGGGAAAAAATGGTTATGAGATGTATGTTTATTCCAGGAAAATCAATGATTATGTGCATAAAATAGAATATATTAACAGAAGTTTTTTTATATCAGCATGCATGGTATTTCAGAAGAGATATCCCCTTGTGCATCTGGCTAAATAAAGAATGCCTGCTTCTTAATGCTTAATTGATGTTATAGACTTTCATTTTGCCAATTTGTGGCAATAACTTGACTCAGAGCAGATGAACTAAACCACCTAATCATCTTGTGGCAATTTTGCCAGCACTGTATTTGTGTGAGCTTGTGCCTTTACAAAAGTTTATTTGTATGGAAAATGTACAGAAGTTTTCCTTGTACAGCTCTCAGCCCCTCCCCAGCACACACACATGTGCACACACACACATGTAACTCACACCCTTTAAGACATTTTCAGAAGCATCTGTTTGTGATAAACCTCTTGCTGGAAGCAGTAGCTGTTTTCTAACTACCTGAAGAACAACAGCAGAAGAAACTTCCTCACATACCCAGTAGAAAATTGTCTTGTTGAAATCAGACTTGGCAGAAATTACTCTGCTTTCCCACATTCAGCCTTAGAGAGGTCTGAGCTTTGTTCACTGAGAATGGGGAAGATGAGGGCAATGCAAGGAGTTGGAAAAAACATTCAGAGAGTTGCATTTTGCCCATAATTGTTACATCTTCATCTCCAAGGAGGCTGTAAAGGGCAGGCCCATGTGTTAAAATAACTCACAGCTCAGAGAGAGGGACAGGAGTGCCTTGCCTGGGTGGCAGAGACGTAGAATCTGAGTGCAGCAAGTCAAGGCAATGGCTGGAGATTTTATTGCAGCACAGCACTGCCAGCACTGACTGATCTCATCATGATGAGGTGACTGGTACTGATAGTTTTCCTTTCCTTTTGTCTGCAAACCAAGGCTTTCAGTGTTTCTGTGTTTGTATTAACGAGAAGGATAGCATTTAGGTTTGTGGTTTAATGGAGAGCAAAGCAGTGTCCAAATTCAACTGATTTCATTTTTGTTTTGATGACCTTTTTTTCTGTCCTAAAAGTCTGAAAATCAAGGACATCTTTCTGGAAGTGCTCAGAATCCAAGATCTCTGATTTTGCTTTGGTAGTAGCTCAGAGTGATCCCTCAGAGCCTGCTTGCCTTGAACTGAGTACACAAAGATGTGAGGCTTTTTTGGTCTCTTTTTTTTAGAGAGAAAAAAAACCCAGACTCAAACCTAATTCAACCTGTGTTGAATTCTCTGAAAAACCTGACTTATTGAAGGAAGTAACATTTTGTGATACTTGTGGTATCAGAATATGCAAAATTTACAATTCATTCAGACACTTGTTAATCCAGACCAATAAGGCTCTTATTAATGTTTTAACACAGTTGATGGAAATAAAGTTACTTGAAATTTTGGCTTCAGTCTTCAATGATATTTTGAATATGAGAATATTCATTTGGGAGAGGAACAGAATGCACTTACACAGTTCTAGTATGGTTTTTTTCAACATGCATGTCTTCTCATTTCTCTTCTCTAACTTAAGCATTAAAGCAAACACCTGCTTTTAAAATGCAGCTCAAATGTAACTGTTTCTGCTATTTTACAGGGTTTTTTTCCCATTATCTGAAATATTCAGCATTCTTTGTAATTGTGGTACTGAAGGAATGACCAGAAGAATTTTTCTCAACCACAGAACGCATCTAGAACAGTATTAGACTCTTTGTCAACATTTGTATTTTGCTTTATATATACCATTATTAAATCTATGCTTTGTAATGAATTTTACCAAGCAGTTCATTTACAGCAATTGCTTTTCAGCAAGCTAGATGAAGAAAGCATTCATTTAGGAAAGCAAGTTTTCCACATACTCCTTGTGCATTATTCCCCCTGAGTGAACTCCTTGCAGTTCAGTAATTACAGTGTAATATAACAAAACTATCAGCTACTGTAAAAGAGTAGAGAAGGTTAATTTATTAAAGTTAACTCCTTCATTCCAGCACCACTGCTGTATCTGGGACTACATTTTCAAATGTGCTCACATTTCAGTGTGTCATGTTCTGTCACTTACTGAGGGATCTTGGACCCCCCAGCACCAGAGGACTGCCCCAGCAGGGACTTCACCAGGCCCTGCGTGGCAGCAAGACCTGGGAAGATGCAGTTGTTTCCCGAAGTTGCTGTAGGCTTGCTTGGTCCAGGTTTCATCTCTTCCTCTGATGAGAGCCCCTCAGGACTGCAGGGTTGCACAGGTGCCTGCCTTGGCCTCTTGCTGGGTGGGGGAGAATCCTGGGGGCTGGGGGCTCTCCTCTTTCGGGCACACCGAGGCTCCCTGCGAGACTGGTCCCAGCCCTGCACCTGGCTGCAGATGCCACCCTGGGCAGATGGACCTGCCACCACTGCCTGCTCTGGTTCCTCCTGGGACTTGGCCCTCTCTGTGGGAATGGGCGCAGGTGGGCGGCGCCTGGGACCCCCTTGGAGGGCAGCCTCTGCTGCTCCTGCTTTCTCCTCCACGTTTAATCCTGCTGGGACACTGGCAGAAATCCTCTCCCAGGAGCTGCTGGAACTGGGGCTGCTGGACATGGAGCTGGAGCTGGAGCTGGGCCTGGCCACAAGGCTGTCAGTCTCCTCCCTGCCAATGCTGAAAAGCAGCAGCCTCTGGGCCTCATCATTACATTTGGCCATAATGACAGTGATGAGGCCATGGACCAGTGGTGCTGTGTGTTCCCCAAGGTAGTTCTGCAGTGTCCGGACCAAGTTCTCTACATGCAGACCATGGAGGCAGAGATCATGCAGGATGTTGCTCTGTGCAACTTGTACCAGCCACCACTGGTCCTGGAATATTCCCTCCAGCCTCTGGCACAGCCAGGGCCGCACAGGATCCAGGAGGTGCTGTCGTTGTTGGAACAGTCTTGCCCACACCTCAGGAAGGAGGCCACCCACAGGCTCTGGTCCAGCAGCCCCCTGCTCAGCTGGGGACAGTGTTCCCTGTGCAGAAGGTGCAGGAGACACCAGAGGGCCATGGGGGCTGTTTTCATCCAGGAGGATGGGAGCTGCCCCTGTGTGGCTGCTGGTCTCTGGTGACTCTTCAGGGGGGATGACAGCAAACAGCAGATAGTCCTGTTCACCCCGCTCAGAAAACATGACAGTCTCTATCAGTGTCCTGCAGAGTGGGCATGATGGATTTGTTTGTGTCCACCGTATGATGCAGCCCAGACAGAACTGGTGGTGACAGGGCAGAGTAGAAGCCACGTCCTTTGGAGTGTCCTGGCAGATGAGGCAGTTCCTGTCATTTTCTCTGGCCATTTTTGTGCTTGGCAGCATTTTGAGGAGAGCTGAGGATCAGGAGCTGCTCCCCTTCATTGGCGTCACACACTGCAGGAGAAGCTGTAGTCACTGACTGTCCCAGGGAGGGGATGAAGGAATGGCCAGGCCCCTGAAGAAGAGCACTCTCCACCCTCCCTTAGTCCCATCACCCACCCCATGGCCACTCCAGTGGGACATTTTTGTGCACAGCTCACCCTCAGTGCTGCACCTGCAGTACCCGGCTGCCCCAACCAGGCAGGGCAGGGAAACAGGAGTGATGGCTCCAGGATGGGCACTCTAGGAGAGATGTTGATGGCAGTCCCCAACACACCCCCAGTGCTGGGAAAAGCCTGGTTTGACTCTGCAGACCCCAGAGTCTTCCTCAGCACAAGTCAAGGCTTGGGCCAGATTGACCCAGTTACTGCTGGTGCCTAAATAAAATTACCAGTAGATATGTTGTCACAATCTGCTACTTGGGATGTCACCTTCCAGAGCCTGGTGATGTCACAATGGGATGTTGCCCACTACAGGTGCACAGTGCCAGGAAAGAAAAAAAAAATAGCTTCTTGCTTTGAACTTCTACATTTTCATGTTGCTTTCCCTTGGTCATCTGTGTCATGCATCCCTGGCTGTGTGTCTTGTCCCTGCTCCTGACACATTGCCAAGGTGTCCCAATGAGCAGGAATGTGGTGGGAGCAATCGGCATGGACTGAGTGTGGCTGGATGATGCCTCCTTCCCTCACTGCCTTTCCCTGTGCAATGCCAGGATTTGGAGTATTTGGGTGGGGGTGGCCAGCCCTGGGTGAGAGGAAGGCCCACACCAGATTTTCCCAGGATTTTTTGACGTCAGAGTCTGTCATCTCTAGAACCCTGCTGGATCAATGGCGATGGCACAAAGACACTTTCTGCTACTTTCTGGGACTGTGGGACTGTTCTGCTTTGCTTATCCAGTAAAAAGTTTTGGGAGTGGCATTTGGGAAAATCAACAGATGCTCAAGCATAGATTTCCTTCTGGTGTTACATTTTAGTTAAATGGTATGCTCTGTCTCACCCCTCGAAAATGTACGGTTTATTCCAAGCCTGTGATCCTCCCCTGAAATATCATGGATCTGTAATCACATTGGCCCAAGTCTTATTCCACGCCCACTTTGATTCTCCTTGTTAAGCTGTGAGAGGGAGATGAGACGCTTTCTTGGCCCTTTTTCTCCCTGGGCTCTCCCTCTCTCCCCCTCCCTCCCCCTTCCCCCCTTCTCTCCCAGAAACTGTGCTGCTCCCGGGAGTGGGACCCCAATAAACCCTCATCTAATTTACACCCTCAGAAGCCGTGTGGAGTCTCCTTGCCTGCCTGCTGCTACCAGAGAACATACAGCTTAGGGGGCCCCTCGGGGACCCCCAAACAGCAACATTTCCTCTCTTTTCTCTCTAAGTAACTGTAAACTCCTTCCCAGTTTTTTCCCAAACACCTAAAAGCTACAATTAGCTCAGGTTTTTTAAAAAGGTAATGAGAATCAATCCATTTCATTAGACAAGTGTGAAAATTCTTTATTGACTTGAGGCAATTCAGAGAAGGTGTCCAATAGCAAATATCACAATCTGTTCTAAAATGTAATAAAGAAAATTCTCATGACAAGTTTTGTAAGTATTGCCAGTGGTTCCATCTCAGAAACTCTTGCTTCTGTTCTTCACTATTTGCAGTAGTTTCCCTTGTACTTTTTAGCATGATTTATTCATAAATAATTTCCACTCTTCCTTCAGGGGAAAAAAAACGAAACCATCTGTCCTAGTTTAGGGCAAATTTGGGAGAAAACCTGCAAAAGGAGGCCCCTTCAGAAAGCAAACCCACACAGCCCCTCCCTCCAACCGGTTCGGGATGGATTCCTCGGAGAGAAGTGGAAAGAACCTGTTTATTTAACAGGCACAGCACCCCCCAGCACACAGAATGAACAATACCAGATGATAACACTCCTTCACCACTCTGAAAAGGATGACAAATTCAGAAAGTCTCTCCTGGGGGGTGGTTGCTCTGTTGTCAGTCCCTCCGGCGCTGGAGATGGCTGCTACAAGCCACGAGGTGCAAGCTCTCGGTGTTTCTAGGTCCCAGTCCAGAGCAGGTTCAAGTAGTTCCAAAAAGGGGAGGAAAAAAAAAAAGGAAAAAAGGAAAAAAAAGGAAAAAGAAAAAAAACAGTCCAGGGGGAAAAAAATTGGACTGCTTAGCTAAACTAGCTAATGAGCAGAAGCAAAAGCAAAAGCAAGAGCGAAGCAGGAGCAAGCAGAAGCCAGAGCAAGAGCAAAGCAAAAAAGCCCAGCAAAAAGCAAAAGCCCCACTATGTACTCCCTGTCTCTGTGTCCCGCCAGCCGTGGGGGAGCGGGCTGATAACAAAACCCAAAACAAAACATTCACTCTTCAGAGCCAGTCTTGAAGGCACAGAACATAATATCCAGCAGAAACAGAACACACAAATGGGGATACAAGCATCATAACGTCACCCTAGGACACCATCTATTAATCCTAAAAAAAAATAAAATAAATAAATCCACCAAAAAAGCCCCCACCAAAAATGAAATATACACAAAGATTTCCTATTCACCAATTCCTAGAGCACCCAGTTGGTCAATACTGGGGCCAAAACATCATTTAATGTCCTGGTGAATGACCTGGGAGCTGGGACAGAGAGCACCCTCAGCAAGCTGGGCTTGTCCTTAACTCCAGTGGCACCAAGGCTAGCTGAGCACTTGCAGGTTTAGCCATCAGAACCTTCTTTATTATCCCCTCTCAAAATGCTCAGTCATGGTCTGGTCTTTCTTCGGCAGAACTAGAAATAGAAGGTACTTCTTGCCTGTCTCTGGTGACGTGACTCCTCTTCATGCCAAAATGCAGGGATGGCATTTGGTCACCTCATAAAAGATGATGAACAAATATCAAAATGTGATTATTGATATCCTAAACACAAGCATGAGACACAGTGCAGACTGTGAAAAAAAAGGAAAAAAATTTTCTGGATATTAATAATCCTCCAAAAGAGAATTTTTAAAAAGTTTAAATAGAACACTTTTTCCTTCTTTTAGACTAGTCTGTAAAAAACCCACTATTATAATTACCCACACTCTTTGGTTCACAGCAAGGACATAACCAACAATTGGCACATAGCAATGTCATCAGCTCCTTAGTGAGCACTCTGTACTGTAGGTAAATGTGCCACACTTGTAACACTAGCAGCAGACAAGAGAAGAGATGCAGAGGCCTGGAGCCTTCGATCACTCGAGGATCCACAGGATTCCGGGGGCTCTACTTTTAACATAAAAATTAATTTTAAGACCAGTTACTTCAAAGCAGAAAAGAGAAAATTCTGCAAAGAACTCTGCTGGTCTCACAGTCTCTGGGCACCCTGAAGTGGTGGGTGTTCCTGAGTACCAGTTCCACCTGGAATATGCCATCATACCATTCTTAACCCAAGTTCAGAACTGGATCTCCATACAATACTCTTTTTTTGCCTTATTTGCATTGCCAGCCTCGTGCCACAGCTACCCGCTGAGGTCTGCAGCTGTGCAAGGCAGAGTGCCAGGCTTGGCTCCAGCAGACAAAGGGCAATCTTGTGGAATTGGCATATACCCTCCGCCGCTGCGTGGCCTGCCTCCGAGTTTTGCAAAACCAAGGCAAAAAAGTTGTTCAGCCCTCAGATTTTACCTGCTTGAGCTGTCTGTGGATGTGCAGCAGCATGAGATACATCCCAAAGAGAGTCTTCAAGCATGACCCTTTTTTAATGCCTATTGACAGGTTTAACTGCAGATCTTGGATGACACAGGGGGTTGAGATTTGTTTCTGCAAAGCAGGAGAATGGTGGCTGACAGAGAAAAAAATACCTTGTGTCAAATTTAGTATATTTTTAGTGTTTTACATAAATTTACATTTTCTGGTAGTGCAGAAATGTTCTTCATTTTGACTTCGTAGGGGTTTTTTGTCCTGAAGATGCTTCTTAGAAAAGTCTTACAGTATCAGAAGACAAAACAGTCTCTGGGAGGCAGTAAACTCTGAGCCTTGCTCAAGGCTGTTTTAAAGCAAAGAACCTGAAATTCTAAACTCTGCAGAAATGTTTGCATGCCCAAATTTTATCTCTGCTTTATAGTTTGGCCACAGCTACTCTGAGGTGAAGAACAGATGCCAGTATCTCCACAACAAGCTGCCCACATGAAGAGATTAATACAGGAACCGGACAATCAGGAAGCGGAGTCCTGGCATCAGTTGTCTGCTTCAGCCAGCCAGTCTATCGAGAGTAGGTTATTTACTTAAAACTTAGTATTAATACCTGTAAGATTATGTATGCCATTATTGAATTGTAACTTAATTATTTAAGATGATTAGTGTCAAACTAATTAAATTAGTGTCAAATTTTAGTATTAAAGAAGTTTCAGTATTGTAACTACTTTTCTTGTTATTGCTCATACCATATTTGAAGCTGCTTTTTTTCTTGTCTTTTTCAAGGCTTAGGTTTTGTGCATTGAAATAAATTTATCAGTAGACACTGGAGGCACAGTAATTCTCCTGGGAAGTTGTGCACATTTTAAGAAAAATATGGTAGGAAATTGAAATACTTTAGGATAAGTCTAAGTCTGTTTTCTCTTCTGTCTTGTTAATGCAAACTACTTGCCTGGAGTGATAGAAGGACTAGAAATTTGCAGAAAAGAACAAGGTATTACCTTGTTTTGGAGGGTTAAAGAGGCAGAAACTCACCCCTGCAACTTCAGCCCCCACTGCACTGACGGCTACAAGTATTTGCTTGTAATTGTAGTTTTTTCCTAGAAAATTGCTGCTTCCACTGTGGAAAATAAGAGCATTCAACAATCTAGTAGTTCCTCAGCTATAATATTATTGGGAAAAGGAATGTTTTACAAAAATGAAACATAAGTAGATTTTGGGCAAGATTATAACTTAAACATGTTAGGATCTATTTATATGCTATTATCAAGCATTTTTGAAAAGAGAGAGGAAAAGAAGGTATTGTTTACATGAAATATTTATTGAAAGATTTTTGCCCTGGGTGCCATAAATATAACAAAGATGACATGTCTGTAACAATAAACTACCATGACTACCAAATAGCAGAAACTTTCATTTCATACAGCTTTTTGGTTGATTTTAATGTAAATTGTTGCTTACTTTATCCTGTGACAACCACAGATTATCTGGTCAAAACTGAGCTAAATCTTTTAGTGTCTCACTGCATTTGTCATTTCAAAATGCTGCCAAGTGAAAAGGGAAGCATTATGTTTTCAAATCTTTTTTTTGGTGCTTTTGACAAGATGTTGGTTCTTTTGACAAGATTTTGGTGGCATGGCTAGCCACATTCATCTCCAGCATCAAATTCCCCTGTGGTGGGTCATTGTGAATCAGAAAATGTTTCTCTTTCAGAAAACAGGCAGTTCTCCATACTGGGATCCATTCTGGCAGTTCTGTGCCCTGTATCTAAGCCACATGCCCGGGTCTGACATGAGCTGCCACTTGGGACACAGCACCTCTGTGTGTGTGCCCATTCGTAGCCCTGTCCCTGGGTCATGACTGATGGATTATTTTCTTCACCTGTCTTTCATAGCACTGACCTGTACTTGCCTGCACCTCTGGGTTACAGGCTGTGCCGACACTGCAGCTGGAAGTCAGTGCTGCTGCAGAGGTCCAGCACTGCAGTTCATCTTTGGACGTGGCAGGGCTTTAATGGGAGGTTTTGCTCCCCTTGCACTGAGCGTTTCTGAAGCCTTGTGAGTGTCCACAACAGCCTGTGTGCTGCAAAGCAGTACTGTGAATCTGCATCTCTCTTGTGTACCTGGAGTGGACATTGGTTCAGCGAATGCTGGGAGCCCACTGAAGCAGGGCTCCTGATGGTGTTACTGCCTGCCCTGTAGACCTGACTGGCTCACACAGACACACAAACATTGCCTGTGGTGACATGCTGGCAGGGGTGGCTGATAAAGTGTGCAAGAGTGCTGCTGTCATGTGCAGGCAGAGAAACGGGAAAGATGTGCTGGTGAAGAGGAAGGAATTTGTTCTGGCCCATTTGAGTAAGTGTGCTGCTTCAGAAGGTGCTGGAAATCCAGTGCTATTCCTTCAGGATTCTACTCCATCACCTCCTCAATGCTGCAGGTGATGTAGACAGGTAAACTCCACACAGGATCTCACTAATCCTTGATCCTGGCCGCTGTAAATCCTCATGCTGGTATCTAGCAGTGATCAAACAGCATCTCTCTGCTCTTTTTTCTCCACCATCAAGCCAGTGCAGAGAACTGACTCCAGCTCAAGACATTCCACATGATCAACAGGAAACCTGGCTTTGTCTTTCTGGCATGCAGTTCTGCTCAATGATGGGATACAGCTTAACTGCATTGTTGCGGTGTGATGTCATAGCCTGCCTCAGTAATCCTGGTCCTTCCCCAGGGGCCAATCACCTCTCCTTTCCTCCCACCCTGACCCCTGCTGAGTGCTGTCTGTCAGTCCTGGCATTCCAGAAGGGTGTCGAGTGATTGGCAGAGTTCAAAAGATGCCTTCCACCCCTGGGGGCCATTGGCCCATCCAGGTGTCCCTGAGACCTGCCCGCCCTGTACCTGGTTGGTGGGTTTCCTGGCTGTCCCTTCCCCCTCTCCCCCAGATAAAAGAGCAAGCAAACCATGCAGTCGTGGTCTGTTGGAGCTGTTGCCAGATTCACGGGGAGCACACGGCCCAGAATAAAATCCCTGGATCGAAACCCTCCATCAGAACTGACTCCCTCCTTCACCATCGCCTTAAAGCTTCTCCATCAGTGAGAACCTGAGGAGCGGACCCTCTGCCAGAGGAACACTCCATCCAGCCACTTACCTGGGGCTCTACATGCCTGGACTTGTCCTCTCCCGCCCTGCCACAACATCCAGCTAGCCAACAGTGTCTCTGAGGTAAAACACCTCAGTTGCCGCTGTTTGGTTCAGACGCAGGGCCAGGCAAGCTGAGGCACGTCCCAATCAGTAATACTGGTAATTATTCCAATACTGCATCACTTGTCTGAAAAATCAAAATAGGCTTTGAACATCTTGTGTTTTGAAAGCATTAACTTTGAGAATCTAAAACTTCTGCCAGTTTCAGCAATACTGTGGAAAATATAATGGGAGGTAAAGGAGTATAAAAAGAAGGCTATACCTCAGTTGCAGAAGGTATATATCTCATTTGCATAAAGCATGAATTTTTTAAAAATAAAACTTAAAAAAACTTTTATTGATGGTTTTTTTCTCAAGTACACATCATTTTTGCCAATTAATGCTCCCATCACTTTTTCCCACTCTTGCTCCTCCATCCTCACCAACACCATGGAAGGATGAAGTGGGACATGTCCTCAAAACACAAAATGAAAATACTTGCAACGCCTGAAAGCTTTCAAAGGAAACACAAGGAATGGCAGAGCCAGGCAGAGCTCTCTGTGGATCTTTGCTTTCATTGAATCCATGAGTAGTTTGGGTTGAAAGGGGATTAAACACCACGTCATTCCATCCCCTGGCATGGGCAGGGACAGCTTCCACTACCCCAGATTGCTTCAAGCCCTGTCCAGCTTGGCCTTGGACACTTCCAGGGATGAGGCAGCCACAGCTTCTCTGAGCACCCTATTCCAGGGCCTCACCACCCTCACAGGGAAGATTTTCTTCCCACTATCCAATTTAACCTTGCCCTCTTCCAGCCTGAAGACATAACCCCTTGTCCAATCACTCCAGACTTTGTCTGAAGTCTCCCTCTAGTTCTCTTGGAGTCCCTCTAGGCTGAAAGGGGCTCAAAGGTCTCCCTGAAGCCTTCCCTTCTCCAGGCTGAGCCCCTCCAGCTCTCACCACCTGTCTCCATAGCAGAGGAGCTCCATCCTTGGCATCAGACTAACTAAATTAAATCTCAAGGCAGAAATCAAGTACCTGATTGTGATGAACCATCAGGCTTCCAGATAAATTATGTTTAACATGTCTCAGCAGTTGCAGAAGCTACAGAAAGATAATAAAAGCAAGTAAATTGAGGTAAACTAAAAGCAAACATAACAGAATGCTGACATCTTCAAATCAAGGACACATGGCCAAACAGGTAAGACAAGGCCATGTTATGTCTGCCCAATTATCCCATTAAAAAAACCCCAAACAAAATTAAATGTAGCAGCAATTTTATTTAAGTAGCTTAATATATAAAATTGAATACACTCAAAATATTGACAATATAATTTGGTTAAAAAAAGGGATAATTTGGTTCTTATAATAGCGCATAAGCAAACAAAACAAAACAAAAAACCACGCGAGCTACACAGGGGGTACGGAGTGCAGGGCTTTTGGACCCCTGCCATCTCACATACAAGCTTGCCAAGCTAAAATCCCCCATTTATGCTGTATGTCATCATCATCTCATTTTCAATTCGTCACACTTGTATCTCCACCATCATCATCACCTTCATCACGCATGCTACACCATCCTTTTAGGTGGTTGCATCACTCTTTGGGGGTCGTCTTGAAGCAGGTCTTCTCTTCTTCCTCAGTGTCCATTATTTCACCTTTTGGATTACACATGTGCACCAAGCTGGTATAGTATAAGCCAAAGCTAACATAATATAAGCCAATATTATGTTCTAACACTAAAGCAATAAATCTCATATAATTAACATTTTCCTGGTGTCCAACCAAGTTTTCTTCTCTTCCAGATAAATTTAGAAATAGTTATCTCTTGCTTCTTCCTGTTCTGAACATCTGCAGAAGAAGGGGGGACCCCTCCTCCTCCTTCCTTTTTTTGGCATTTACCTTTTGACTGTTTTATTATTTCTGTGATAAATAGGTGTGATTCATGCTGACAAAATTGAAACAGTGATCAATATTGATACAGTAATTAATAGCTGGAGATAATAAAATGGTTAAAAAAGTGTAATGCCAGGGGAGGGATCCGTTCCCCCCTCTTTCTCTTACAGATGTTCAGGACAGGAAGGAGTAAGAGATAAGTATTACTCAATTTATCTGGAAAAGAGAGGGAAAACTTGGGTGGAAATCAGGAACATATGAATTTGATGAGCTATATTGCTTTAATGTTGGAACATGGTATTGCCTTATATAATGTTAGTTTTGGCTGATATTATACCAGCTTGGTATGCATGTGTAATCCAAAGGTGAAATAAAGGACACCTGAGGAAGAGGAGAAGCCTTCCTCAGACAACCCCCAAAGAGTGGTGCGACCACCTAAAAGGAATGGTGGCCCGTGCGTGATGAAGATGATGATGAGGGTGGGGATACGAATGTGACAAATCAAAAATGGGAGGAGATGGTGATGGCACACAGCCTAAAAAAGGGAATTGTCACTTAATCACCTTGTACGTGAGGTAGCCGGGGTCCCGAAGCCCTTGCACTCCGTACCCCACGGTAATCTTTTGCTTATGCGCTATTATAAGAACCAGATTCTACCTCATTTTAACCAAATTATACTGCTAATATTTTGAGTGTATTCAATTTTATATATTCTAAACTACTTCATTAAATTTGCTGCTAGATTTAATTCTGTTTGGTTTTTTATTGTGATTGGAGAACTGGGCAAACCTAACATTTCCAAATATTAATTACTGTAACAATATTGATTACCGTTTCAATGTTGTCAGCACAAATCACACCTCTTTATCACAGCCAGATTATGAGGAACAAAATAAGGGCAACTCATCAAACTGGGTAAAGTGTAACTGTGGCAGGGGAAATTGTGATCACCAACTCATGTGCACCAACCCATGAAACCCACCAACTTAACAGATGGGTGAAGGGCTGGAGCACAAGTTTCATGGAGACCAGCTGAGGGAGATGGGGGGCTTAGCCTGGAGAAAAGGAGGCTCAGGGGGACTTTCTGGCTCTCCACAACTCCTGACAGGAGGGTGCAGCCAGGTGGAGGTCAGGCTCTGCTCCCAGGGAACAAGGGACAAGATGAGAGGATACAGTCTTAGGCTGCACCAGCAGAGGTTTAGGTTGGACATTATGAGGTATTTCTTTCCAGAAAGGGTGATTAAACACTGGAAGGGGCTGCCCAGGGAGGTGCTGGAGTCAGTGTCCCTGGAAGTTTTAAGGAACATGGCACATCAGTGCCATGGTCTGGTTGACAAAGTGGTGTCTGGTCACAGGCTGGACTTGATGATCTCAGAGCTCTTTCGCAATTAGTCAGAGGAGACATCTTATTGCTGTATTCAACTTTGTGTGGGAAGTGAAGGGACACAGACTGAATTCTGCCCAGTGACAGGAGCCAACGGGACCTGAAAATATATCAGGGGAGGTTTAGGTTGGATATTTGGAAAAGCTTCTTCCCCCAGAAGGTGTTTGTGCACTGCGAGAGGGAAGTGGTCACAGCACCAACCCGACAGACCTCAAGGTGCACATTTGGACAATGCTCTCAGGCACACGATGCAATTGCTGCAGTGTCCTGGGCAGGAGCCGGACTCGACGAACCATGTGGGTCCCTTCCAACTCAGAACGTTCTGCTATTCTGTAATTGATTCTGTCATGAGCCCAAGAACAAAACTGAGCACGCGAACTGAAGCTGGCACATGAGGAGCGAGAGAGCCCTTGGACAGCAGCGTCCGGGGTCATCAGCCCGGCTCCTTGAGCTGCCTCAGCCGCTTCTGCCACCCTTTCGCTGGCCTAAGCCGCCCTTTGACCCCCCTCCGACTCCCTTTGCCGCCCTCAAACGCCCTTTCTCCACCCCGGCTGCCCCTTCCCGCCCCTTCTCGCCCTGCCTTTCCCCGAGCCTTTCCTTCCTGTCCCGCCCGTGGCTCGCCTCACGGCGGCCACCACGGAGGCCGCGCTGAAGCGAGCTCGGGGCACCGCGGGGCTGCGGCCGACCGGGCCCTCGGGCGGCGGCTGCATCAGCCTGGGCCGGAGCTGCGGCACGGACCGCGGCCGGGGGTTCGTGAAGAGCAGCTGCGAGGGGGAGGTGTGGCAGGGTGGGGATCGGGGGTGCCGGGGCTGGGCGGGCGCCGCGGTGGGGATCCCTGGGTTGCGCCGGTCCGGGTGTGGCAGCGGGGCCGGGGCAGTGACTGTCCCCTGTGCTGGGCACTGATGAGGCCGCACCTCGAAAGCTGGGGGCAATTTTGGGCTTCTCGTGACGGTGTTATGAGTGCGATTGCCAATTTAATTTTATCAATAATTTGCCAGAGCCAAATTATGATATAAAAACAATGTACAAAATTTATTTTGCGCAAATTGACAAAATTTCGGTAAGCCACGGATCGGACAGAGTCTAGCCCGGGAATAGACTCTGGGTGACGCCCTGAGCAACTCTAAGCACTGGCAGCTTTAGAGTGCGGCGAGCACACCAGCTTTCTCCATGTAGGTCTTTTTATCCCATTTTTCTTGCCGCGGGCTAGGAAGTCTATTGTCCTTTTCATAACCAAACAAGTTCCAAAGGTTTCTCCGGTCCAGTAGAATGGTATCTGATGGAAGGTGGTCCTGTCCTCGATGTCTTCGGGAATAATTTATCGACTTTTGGTCTTGCGCTAGACAGGATTAATCTTAACAGTACACAATCACATCCTGAGAGAGATATCCTTATCATCCGATATTCAGTTCTTACTGGAAATCTCTTTTGCAAACCGAAGTTTCCCAGAACTGTTTTAAAATTCTAAGTAGTGTGTTCCCCCCTTCAGTCAGGGGATCCAGGTGTGCTGCTGATGACATCATTCCCTGTGGGGCTGCAATTGTGAAACTGACTGTCTCTGTTGGGTTTTTACATGTAAATAGAGTCTATCGGTGTGGTAGGCGTTGGTGCTTTGCTGCACTGACTTTTCTAGTGTATTTCCCTGAGAACATGTCCAAACGTAACTCTCCTTCTACCTTATTCTATACTATTCTGAATCTATTTTTCTACTCTAATAAATATGAATTTTGACACTCATTCATAACAACGGGAAAAGCATTGAGGGGCTGGAGGATGTCAAGAGAAGGGAACGGAGCTGGGGAAGGGGCTGGAGCACCAGGAACGGCTGCGGGAGCTGGGGAAGGGGCTCAGCCTGGAGGAGAGAAGGCTCAGGAGAGACCTTGTGGCTCTACACAACCCCCTGATGGGAGGGTGCAGGTCAGGCTCTGCTCCCAGGGAGCAGGTGAGAAGAAGCAACCTCAAGTTGTGTCAGGGGAGGTTTAGATTGGATGTTGGAGAAAATTTCTTCACACGCAGGGTTGTCAGGCACTGACAGAGTGCCCAGGGCAGTGCTGGGTTAGTGGTTACCCTCAGGGATCTTAGAGGGCTTTTTCAACCTTAACAATTGCATGGTTCTGTGATTCTGTGGCTGCAAATAGAGCTGGTTTTGAAGCTGACTCTGTTTCTTGGTCTGGACAGTCATGGTGTCTGTGAATGTCAGCACCATTCTTCTAGCCTGCCAGCTGATGGTCTGTATTGTCCATGCTTCCTAGACATTTGCTAGACATTTGCTGTATTGATAGAATATTGCACACATTTTGTGTGTATGAAGTTTGCACTCCTTCAACTGTAAACAGAGTTTCTAAGTTAGAGAGAATGCTAGAATCTAAGTTGATTTTAGCTTTGTTTTACAAACTGAAATTTCTGCAACTGTAAAACAATCATCAAGCCTGATGGTACCATTCTGTCTGTATCTTGTGCATCAATAAACATTTGCTCCAAACTTATATTTATTTCATATTTTATTTTATTTTATTTTATTTTATTTTATTTTACCTGTGACTGATGCTTGTAGAAACTAATGCTTTTCTTTAATATCTGGCAGGCCAGAAGAATGTTTCTGGGAGAACTGGCAAGTTTGGAAGCCATCCTGAAAACGCAGACCGTAAGAGTGCCTAAACCTATCAAGGTTGTAGAACTGCCTGGGGAAAATACTGTGCTGGTGATGGAACATTTGGAAATGAAGAGCTTACACAGGTAAAACAGTTATTTTTGCCTCCTTTGACCAGAAATTTTGGCTATTATGACAAATAAATTACTTGCTTTCATAGGAGGAACTGTTTAAATTTTTTATAAAGCATGTCAAGGGACATATGAGAAGTTATACAGCAGAGAATTACATAAAATACTTTATAATGCCTCACCTAGCAAACTGATAATACATCAAGAAGTGACTCTGGGTTTTGATTACTTTTGGCTTGTTTGTTTAGGTAATTAGCAGTTTTTACAATAAGGTTCCTTTCTACAGTAGGGAAAAGGACCAACCTGATCACCTGTTTTGTGTACTTGCCTTTAATATAAGAACTGGTGCTGTAATGTTTGCCACAAGTATGCAGAGGCACTTTCCCAAATGAATTAATCTTGATTTCAATATTTTTGCAACTCTTAACCTTCATTTTGATAGTTGAAAACTTTTGACCCTTCTCTGTGACTAGTCCTTAATATGATGAATCCCATCTGATTCCACTGGAGAAGTGATCATGACCAATTTCTTTTCTCATTTTCAGAACTTCTGTAGCCAGTTTTAAGTCCTGTCCCTCATCCTGCTCATTGCCAGGGTTTGATTCATGAAGAGCTCTCAGTGAGTCCCAGGAGAAAGGACAGAGATCTCGCTGGTTTGGATTTCAAATGGTACCTTTGGGGTGCATATCTGGGGGATAGCTGCTTTCTGTATTACCAGGAACAAAATGAAGAATTAAATTTGCTTTAAATGACAGTGCCTTAAGAACAGAGGAAGTTCAGAATGGTCAAGAAAAGGAAAAGGAACAGCATTTTGTTAACATGGGGGGCAACGGCTGTAAGGGTTGTTTGCAATTACTACAAGACTTTGCTGAACTTTGTAGAGGATCAGCTTTTATTAAAAATAGATAATAAACTAGGCCTACCCGACACCCACTGTTCGGGCCTTTCAGAGAAGAGCAGCCAGAGACAGTGATAGAAGGAAGAGGATCAGCCTTGTTTGGTTCTATTTTCCAAAGACGGTTTGCCAGAGGAAATTAAAAAAAGAAGGCATAACATGTTCCACATTATGTGCATGCTTTCTTTCACATGCCTTACTGAAAATGCTTAGGGAAGTGATATCACACAGGAATTAGAATTGATAGTTTATCGTTGTTGGTGAGTGTATGATTTCACTTTCAATAGTGGTGTCAGAAACAACCAGGTAAGTACATTTTGTCTGTATTAATATGCAGTCTTGATAGGAAGACAAAGTGTTTATAATACTGGAATATTTTGGGAAGCTGTTTTGTTAGAGGTGAAGAACTGCTACTTGCTTGATAGATGTTTTCAAGTAACTCCTGGAATATCAAGATCTGGATTTGTTCGTGTGTCAGAGTTGCTAACATTATTTTTGTTTCTTAGACATTCAGCACTGCTTGGAACTCAGCTGGCTGATCTTCACCTTCATAACCAGCAACTTAGAGAGAAGATGAAGAAGGAAGGGAGGACAGTTGGTACAGTACACAGCTGTTTGCAAATTCAACCTAATGAATAATAATTTACAAAATAATTAAAATAGCTTTTGCCACTTCAGGACAGGTTCATCTTCTTCCACTGAAGATAGTATGAGAATAGGTTGGGATGAAACACACAGGCGGGGGTGTTCTTCTTTTTGCTTTTGTTTGCCCTGTTTGGATCTCTGTGATCAATTCAATTTGGGAGCCTGAACCACAATCTCTTCAAGGACATGGTATCAGAAGAAATACAGTACCTCAAAATACAAAAATGAGGAGTAAAACACTGAGCTTTACATTTAAACACCAGCAGCAGCAACCATTGTAACAGAAAGAACATTAAAGTGCAACTTTTTTTATTCTCAGTGGAAGCAGCATTGTACCCTTGCATAGTTTTTAAGGTTCGTTTGCATTTTGGATGCTCAGTATTTTGTCATTGATGTTGAATTTTTGTCTTTGGTTTGAAAGGTACAGGACAAGTGCAAATGGAAGTCCAGTTTGTGGATCAGTTTGGCTTTCGTACAGTTACGTGCTGTGGTTATCTTCCACAGGTAGGTTGTATTTCATCAGACTGATAGAATTTTAAGTTTGCCTCATTTTTCCTATGGTGACAAAATTATCATAATGTAAATAAATGCATTTTTGTGGAGCCATGAATAAGAAGAAGCATGGTTTATCCTGCTAAGAAAAGTAGTGCTTTGGACAGCAGTTATAGCTGCATTGGACACTGATGGCTCTTCAATTTTTTGGGTTTTAATCACTGAGAGACTGAGAGAAAATTAATTATTCCTCTAATTTAACATTTTAGGATAACATTCAATTAAATGGTAGCACTTACTGTCCTGGATGGTACCAGCACAAAGGCTGCGTGATCCTCAAAAAGTTGATTTGAAAAAGAAGCAAACCTGCCTTTTGTGTGGTGTAGAACTGACATCTGCAGTCCTGGTCCTTCAGGTGAACAAGTGGCGCAGTGACTGAGTGAGTTTCTTTGCCAGACAAAGGATCCAGCCCCAGAAGGACCTGAAGGAAAGGAGCTCAGGAGACAGGGAAGCAAGGGAACTTTGGGCACAGCTTCAGGTACAAGCAATTCTCTCAGTTCTCATTACAGTGACAGCTGGGTATCAGTTATCTAGATTGCATTTTCTTAAAACAAACCTCCTGTTTGTTGGTGTGCACCAGGTTCTGTCGGTAGGAGACTCCAGTTTTTAGGGATCAAAATGCCCTTTATTCTAAGATGTAATGGCTTTTGCCACATCACCCTATGCTAACATTCCAGACTGAATTCCAAAGTGCCAGAACTTTGCCTTACTATTTGGGAAATCTTACAGATGGACATCATATTTCTCACTCCCTGGAACACTTCCATGATGAGAAAGGTACATAAGCAGTACTGTTCTGCACATTGCTGATTTTCTGTTTGCATCTGGTTAAGTGACTGCAGTTTTGGCTCTTTGGATAGTTCCTCAAGGTTGCTGAGAGATGCCTGAGCCTTCCAATGCCGAAATGGTGGTAGTTGTATAAAATCTGGTCGACATTACATCAAGTGCAGTTTTAAATTCATTACTGTCCTCCTATAAGAGATTGACTGTTCTGCTGCTAGCTTTTATGAAAAACAGGAATCCTCTGGATTTGCTCAGCATCTCTGTTAACTTGGTCCTGTGCTGTTTGAAGTTACAGGTTTATTTAACTGACTTTTAAAAAGTTTAAAGTATGCAGATAAACCTCTACATTTTAAGGTGAATGATTGTAGTAATTTACACGTCTTGCTTTTCCCCGCCTGCAGCTGAAGATACCCAGTTTTTTCTGGGGTGTAGAAATCATTCCTTCTCTCCTGCATGGGGATCTCTGGGGAGGAAATGTAACTGAGGATGATTCTGGTCCAATTATCTTTGATCCAGCTTCTTTCTACGGCCATTCAGAGTATGATCTTGCAATAGCTGGGATGTTTGGTGGCTTCAGCACTTCTTTTTATTCTGCTTACCACAGTAAAATCCCCAGAGCCGCAGGGTTTGAGAAATGCCTGAAGCTTTATCAGCTGTTCCACGACATGAACCACTGGAACCTTTTTGGTTCAGGGTACAGAGGGTCTTCTATAAACATTATGAGAAACCTTGTGAAGTAAGTTGCTGCTTAAGCCAAGTACATCTTGTGCTGTTTGGAAAACCCCAGGCTTGCTAGTGCAGCTGAAGGTGTAGTGATGTTAAAAAACCCCTGTGAGATCCTTGACCTTCTTGCTTAGCTGAAGACCTGAGAATTAGTGAGTCCTACTGAGTATACCAAGTAGGTACTTTTTAGGATTGTTGGGAATGGTTTTATCATGGAAATACCTGCAGAAGGAGCTTCTTCATTTGCATAGTGAATAAATTAATCTCAGCATCCAGAAAGCACTTCAGATTATGCAAAGTCATACAATTAAATACTGAGGAGATGCCTAAAAAAGTTGCTCTTTGTGTTTTGCTGTGTCTTCCCCTGTCTTTCTCGTGCAGTTGTGAGCATGAGAGCAAGTTTAACAACATGGTTTGAAAGCCAACAGGAAAATAATGTAACAGGAACTGTGAGAAGGGAGTTGGACTTGCCATTTATTATCACAGAATCACAGAATGGGTGAGGCTGGAAGGGATCACTGGATGTCATCAAGTCCAGCCTTCCTGCTTTAAGCAGAGTAAAGCACATTACTCAAGGTTGTGTCCAGAGGCTTTTAAAGACCTTCAGTGTGTTGCTAATGTGATTCTTTTGGATGGAGACTATTCTCTTATAAAGTGGAGTGAAATTTTGGTGCCTCCTAGCATGCTTGTAGGTTGTTCTGTACTTTCTGGTCAGAAGAGAACTAGTTATTTTCTTTTTTTTTTAGATTATGTTTATTTGAATAGCGTGCATTCTTAAAGAACTCTCCAGGTAAGACACTTTGCATGTACACATCTTGTGGAGGTGTATTCTCTCACCACTGCAAACAGAAGATGCTTTTTGACTGTTGTCACTGCCCACACAACAATGCCATCTGGTCGTGGTGCAGTCTTCACATACATTTTCTGTAGCTTTAGAGTACAGGTGCCATAAGCTAACATTTTATTTCAGTCCTTGTGGAGAAATATTAAAAGACAAGTCTGAGCAAAGAGAAGTCCGTGATGGCAGTAGTTCAATGGAAACAAGAAGTCTGCAGCCGCAAGAGCAGGGACACTGAGGGAGCCTGGTGTGCTGCCCTGAGAGAAGCAGGAAACAAAGGATGGAGTGGCATGGAGGCGTTGTGGCCATGCTCTGTTTAAACCAATGCAGCCAATGGGAGCTAAGCCAAGGAAGGGCCCAACCAGTCACCAAAAGCTGAATTTTGTTTTATTGGCTTGAAAATACACAAAACTTTTCATACCTGCATATGCTAATGAAGTAAAACCTCTACATGCTTTACATGTGTGAACTAAAATCACTCAGTCTCCATGTAACCGTAAAAATACATCAGCTGGAACTTTGTCTTTTCCCCACCCCCAAAGAAAACTATAAATACAGCATAGGAGGGGAGGGGGTCAGAGGAGACTTGCCCTGTGTATCCTGGGAAGGCTGATGGGCTGTACCCTGCTGTTTCTCCACAGGGGTGCCTGCCCCTTTTATTCCAAGAGGATTCTACTGCTTGTGCTTTCTCATATCAGTGCATTTATAAGGATAGTTTATGACCCTTACTCTGTCACAATGATCAGTAAACCACACTGTTAATGCCTCTGAAATTGGGAATGTGCCCATTCTTGATTGTGCGCCTTCTGTGCATCTGTGTTCATGAGAGTTCTAAGGCAGGCATAGAGTGCTGCACTGTTCACTGTAAAATATTATCTGTGAAGGTCTCCCAGGGACTCAGACAGACTAAGGAGGGGAAGATGTAGACACCTCTGGGCCCAGGACATCTTTGGATAACCTGGAAAGCAAGGGGGCCTTCCTTTCCTACATTTTTACATCACAATCCCTGCTGAGTGCATGTGCTGTAGCTCTTGTGGTAAGAGACATGAAACCAAAGAAGAGAAATATGTCATTCAGAGGACAGCACCTCACCAGTGTCAGAAGCCCATGATGATAGTTCCACAGACTATGGCTTTTGCCTCCACAATGGTAGAGGCAAAATTTCACCCAATGGTGAAATTGTTCTCTTCTTGGTGTAGGCCAGTAGCGGTGCTTCTGTGCAAGCATACCAGGTAGGTGAGAGAGATGCATGATATCTAACATGCACTTTGTTAGAATTCCCCAACAAGTTGAGGGGAATTACTTTTATTAACAAAATTGGCTTTGCAGTGGACATTGGCGTATTACTGAGGGTTTTTTTGGGTGCTGGATTGCAGTTACACAAAGTGGGAGCAAGTTTGGAGAAGGCTGTCACTTCCTACAGTTTTTGCTCCTTAATTCTGCTGTTTGTCTCACTGGCTGTTTGACTCTTCCTGCACAAAGTCTGCTTGGTAAAATAGGTTTTAATTTTACCTTGTTGCTTAAATACAAGTTTTCCAGTTGATTATGGTTGTCTCTGTTTCTTAAATTAAAGCCTTACATCTTTGTTTATTCTTGGGTAGCTGCTTGCTTTGACCTGCTAAAAGTTGCTACTATGTGAGAGAGTTATGATCATCAGAGGTGTTTATGGGAATATGCATGGTCATGGATTGGTCTGGAGCAGTGTGTCACTGAAGAAAATGTACATGTTGTTCATTACAGTGCAATTTGAGGACCTACTCTGCCTTCAGTTTTTCATGTATTTTACCAGTGTGTGAATGCTGATGACAAAATGTTCTGTCTGTGCCTTTTTTCCTTGTTCCATTCACCCAAACTTAGTCCAGTCGGTTGAGAAAATGCTGTGGAGCTTTAGCCAGCAGTCAGTCTGGTTAGATCCCTTAACTAATCCATCTTCCTCCATAATAAACTTAGAAGTTACTTAACATGGTCGTTCTCTTTACAAATCTTCCACAAGGATGTTGATTTTTCTAAAATACCAAATACTTTTTATTTTTAGCAGGGCAAAATAAATATGAAAGTGGATTTTCTGACAGTCTTAGATGCGAAATAAACTCACTGATACAAACAGTAAGTCTTCAGAGGTGACCTTTTCCTAATAGAAGTGAATCAAAGTATTTTTGTCAATGAAGAAAAATAGTGTTATTTCTAAGTTACACAAAGGTAAACAATTGTATTTACAGTGTTAATGTAAGGGACATTATGTTCATTTTTCAAAGCTGTTTTGTGCTGTCATTAAAATTGGAAGGGGTATAAAGAGGCAGACAAATGGGATGTAACAGCAGGCTCTCCTTTTCCGTGGATCCCTTGTCTTTGAGCACTTCTAGACGGCAGCTGAATCTGGAGATGGAGAAGGGAATGAAATCTCCTGAAGGCAGAGTGCTGGTGGTTCCTCAAAAAGATACTGCAATTCTACAAGTTAATTTGGGTTTTTTTAATGCATTTTGTGTAGTTCGGCAATGCTCTTAGAATTCTTTCTCCTGAGATCATTTTGTTGCCTTAAGTGTTCTAGGCATGCCTTTGTAAGTATTCATCTTTTTCTCTCACATTTTGAAGATTGTGTCCTGCTTCTTATCTATTCCTCTCTTTTGGCTCCCTCTGTCAGTTCTTAGTCTGATGAGCACATTTCCTTATATCCATGTTCGCCTTCTGTATGTCCTGGTTCTCTGCCATAATTTTACTGACTTTCTGTTTTAGTTTGGACAAGGGAAAAAGGTAAAAACCCCAAACAAACAAACAAACCACTTGGTTTTTCTGGAATATACAGTGTTTTTTGCAGTTTATGTTGTAAGCAGTTATAATGTCCTCTAAATAATAGTTCCAAGTCTTTTCTCAAGATGTATCACACCACATGCATAATTTAAACTAAATTTTGAAATTAATTCCTTAGGGAATTATACGGTGGTTTCAGATCTGATTATGCATAATTTGAGTAACATTAGCTTCTGCCTTGGAAGAAGCAAGGCAGAAGCTTCCTTCCCTTCCTCTGTCAGGGAAAGGGAAACGTGGAAATCAGAACTCAATGGGAAGAATCTTAGGAAAATTCGGGTTGGGATAGACCTCAGAACGTCACTTATTTCATATCTTCTCCATAGAGCAGGATGAGTGACAGGGGCAGGCCAGGTCACTCAGGTCTTTGCCTGGTCTTATAACCCTCCAAGAATGGAGTTGCCACAACCACTCTGGGCTTCACTGTCATTTTTGTGCAGACACCTCTCTGCAAGAACCTGCCTTCATGTTGAATTGCTTACTGTTCCTGCATGCCCAGCACTTTAGTGTCATTCCTCTTTTCATTGCCAAGGACTGCTGCCACCTGCAAAAACTGCCTGCAGATACAAATACTGCACTCGAGTACTGGTTTTCCATGTACTTTTCATCTTCAGTGCTGTTCCAAAATAGATCTGGTGATTTAAAGTGCTGTGAGGCTGTTTTAACAGAAGTAAAAGCGGGTGGGAAGTGGTATAGAATTATATACAGCTCTGAATTAGCTTGTCATTAGGCATTGAATGTGACAAAAGAACAACTATATACTGAATTCCTAATAGTTCTCACCTGTCAACTTTTTTTTAGCATCCCCGCCTGCCCCTGCCTGAGATCCATCACAAACCCTTTATTTTGTCTTGCAGTTTCCCTCTGTGCAGTCATGCTTTCTAGCACTGTTGCAGCTTCTATCTACGTACAACTCACAGATCAACCATCCTTTTCCCCTTCTGTTGGAATTAAACTCTCCAGCCAACTTTTCTCAACCAGGATCAGTTTGACACAGAAATATTAAATTTATTTTAATATAAGATTTTATGTTTCCTTGCAGATTAGTAGTGAGTACCTCAGTCCCAATTTGTCTGTTCAGCATAACTCCCTCCTCAACTTTTTATTTTAACTGATTGTTGCAGAGTTTTTGACCCCATGTGACACTGCTGTATTGCTTTTTTTTCTAAAATTTTTATACCAAGCTATAGCAAAATCCTGCATTTATTACTAAAAATAAAATAGTGAAGCAAAAAGCATGTCCCATACATGCAGGAGCTTTTCCTTTCCTCCATGGGAGACCTTAGTTAATCCAGCTGAAATAAATAGAAATTGTTCCATGAGATATCAATAAAACTGGATTTGCTACAAGTGTCCATGTTAGCTTTCTTTTACTTCTGTTAGAGGCAACTCCCACCCCTTTCTCGCCCAATACATTCTATACATCTTCCTATATTTTTCTTTTTTTAAATTCTGGAAGTGTAAAGTGTGAGAAGAGACAGAATGAAAGACATCACAGAGTTGCATTTTTAAATTACCAACAAAATCTTAGGAGAAAGTACCGAAAAAATACTGCTTGTTATTATTGTGTTGTATTTTAGAAATAGGCTTGTATCACAAGTCACTATGGCTCTGGGTCAGTGTCGGAATCCAGAACATCCCTCTGGGTGTCCTGGATGGCCAGAGCCGCTGGCAGGGGGCTCTGAGACTCTGGCATGCAGCCAAAGACACTCTTGGGGTTTCAATCTTAGCCCATGGAGCAAATTACTAACTCTATATGAAGAATTACAAGCCACACACACACAAGTTTAGATAGCATAGTAGAAGTAGTCACGAAGTAAAGGGTAGGATTTTTGAGTGCTGTACAGGGGGGTTTCAAGCCTTGTACGCAGGGGTCCAAGTTTTGTATATGTGGGTCAGGAGATCTAAGATGGAGGGACTTGGGTGTGCCCTGTCCTCTTTCTTTCTCCTTCCTAGCCTCCATGTCTTTGGTGATGTTGGCACTCACAGATTGGTCTAGAGTAGAAAGTCACCATTCAATATAGATAGTAGGTATTGGAGAAAAAACATAAACATGTAGTACGTAATATATGATATAAAAGATGGCACCAGCCCCCTGAGAGGGCAGAGAGTGCCTTTGTCTGAGCTGCTGAACGGGCCACAGCAGTTCAGGGAGAAGAATCTTGTAGATAACCAACAATAAACAACCTTGAGAACAGACAACAGAAGACTACTGAGTCTTTCTTCGAAGGCACGGGTTGGAGGAGGGACTTTTCCATCTTTCGGGGTCACCCCAATCCGGGGGTGAAACCCCACAGGTCAGTTACACGTTTGATTTAGACAATGAGCAGAGTAACTTCAGCTGGAGGTCTGGCAAGGCAGCCAGAAGGGTATTGCAACAGTGTAACACTATTGAGGAATATAATTATACCTTTGGGGTGAAATGCCAGTAATATTAAAAGAAAACAAAATTACAGACAATTACAGTAGAGGAAAACTACTCCTTTATAAGTTACTGTTTCAGAAAATGAAACAGAAGAAAGGTATTTCTGTTTAACTAGTGTGAAAAATCTGTCATTTAAAAAACACTTGTAATGCTGTATATCGTAAGACAATAACATTATAAAAGTTTTCACTAGCTAAGATATGTTAATATAAATTAAGTGAAATGATTCTCAGGCAGAAGGAACAACAGAAAGAACAACAAAATCCATTTAGTGCCACACTCACACTGTGTTTTTTAAAGGAGATAAAAAGATAGCTTTACTCTGCTTATGATGCATTGTACTCAACTCTAACATGGAGAGGGAACATCTTTTCACACACATGCCTAAGTTTGCCTGTCATATGTGCTCACAGCAGTCAAATAATGAAAGGAATTATCCACTTTGTGAAGCCAAAATTAAATTTTAAATTGCACCATCTGAGAACTAACTTCATACTAACTTCAACTAATCATGATCTCCCACAAAAAAAAAAAAAAAAAAAAAAAAAAAAGTTTATCAAGAAAGAAAACAGCTACAGTTTCTGATATGATGATACAATTTCAATACTAGAAAGTATCTGTCTCTTCTATTGTAACCTTTTGTTGTTTTCATGTTTCCTTGGTTTAGCTGGGAGGCCTCCCTTAAACTTTCAATTTACTGTGGATATCGCATCCTACAAATATTCAGAAGCCAGGAAACTTTATGGGCTTCAGGTTGCTAAGTTAGGTACATGATATCTCTGGTATGATATCTAAAAAGTCACTTTAAAATATGATCCATCAGTTTAACTAAAATGAGGTCAAAAGGGCTATTCTTTTATATTCTTTCTGTCATTTATGTTACAAGGCACGAAGGGTGAAACAAACTCAAAAGTCTGTCTATGCCTAGCAAAATGTATGAGGTTTTATATTTCAGATGCAAAGAGGAGGCACAGCTCAAAAGTCTTGAAGCAGATGAAAGGCAAAATTCTAGCTCACTCAAAAAAGGTCACTTACTGTCAGTCCTCTGAAGAAAGTTTCGGATTCAGAGTAACAGAGTCAGAGCTTGGGGGATGATGCACTCTGGAAATACACACCTGCACCAAAGGCAGAGTGAGGATAACAGGAGCAGGTTCCTCTGTATCTCACCCAATATGGCAGGATTACTCGGGAGGGAGTGCAGCACAGAGAGGAAAATGCAGGCTACAGGGCTCCATGTTGTGACAGCAGAGAGATGGATGTTTTCAGAAAAGGAATTGCTTCTCTGAAGCCAGAGATTTATGGCCATAGAAAAAGACACCTGAAAGATTCCTTCATAAGATATTAGTGGATAATTTAAGGCAGTGGTTAAATAACAAAAAAATCTTACCTGTACAGGGACATCTAAAAAAGGTCAGCAACTGGCTTTTGAAACCAGTGTTGAGAAGGAGGTATTTCCTTAAAAATAGCATGGTTTTCTTTTTATCTTCAGTAGAACATGAAAAATCATAACTGTACTAGGAATGTATTTAATATTGATCTAACAAATATCTATTACAATTAAATCATATAGTAATAAATAAAGCTATTTTAGAGTTCTGCTAGCGCTTTTCTTTCCTCTGTATGAAAAGACAAATATCTGTGATCTATGCCTATCTATCATTTACAAACTTCTCACCCTCCCTTCCTTGCATTTAGAACCTCCAGAAAATAGAGACCGCTAGAACACTGCCTCTTTGAGAGGAATTACGGAGCAAACAAGCCTGAGGATGCAGCTTCTGAGAAAGGAAGAAAATAGAGGATTCACTGCCAATGTTATGTCCTGTCAAACATCCCTCCTTAGCCATACAAAGGAGCGGGGGAAAGGGAAGATGTACCGGGGGCACGCACGAAGACTCCCGGCGCGGGAGGGGGCGGGCGGCAGCGGGGAAGGGGCTCTGGGTGGGGAGATGCCCGGGGGACCGAAAAGGAGGCGGGGGAGGAGTTTCAGGCTCGTCCCTTCCCGTGGAGCGCGTCCTGCCGTCCTCGCCTGCAGAGCAGGTCGGCGGCGCTCCCGGCCCGGCGCTCCCGGAGCGCGGCGGCGGCGAAGGTGCCGCTCGCTCCTCCCAGAGCGCGGAGCGCCAGCGGATGAGGCTGCTGCGGCCCCGCCAGGCAGCCCAGAGCCACCGCCGCCTCCCCATCCCGCGGCCATCCCGGCGGGAAGGGGCGGCGGGCGGGCAGCCGGGGAGGGGCACGGCTCGGCTTCTGGCGGGGAAAGGCTTCGGCCGCGGAAACTCCTCCTGCTGCCCTCCCCCGTCCGCCCGGCCGCCGCAGGGGACACGGGGTACCAGCGACGGCCCGACCGTACTCTGCCCGGCAGCGTGGGCTCTGAGCTTCGATAGCCACGCGGCTGTGTCAGCGCTCCTCGTGCAGACAGCCGCTGCTGCACCCTGGTCGTGGGCAGAGTGAAGGGAACTGGGAGCCACAGGCGACAATATCCAGTGCCAGCGAGTGCCAGTGAAAATGAGAAGTTGGAATTTTCCCATTTAACACCCAAACCGCCAGTTCCATCACTTCCTGCTACTTCTTGTAAAACAGCAGCAGTGTCTGCTTATGGTGACTAGGAAGATAAATGTTCTGGTGTTTGTGAAGGGCCCCTGGCGATAAGAATGAGCACTGTGTCCGTAGGGACTGTATTCTAGGGGTTTTTAATGTTTTGGGGTTTCTTGCCTACTGAGTACTGTCCAGGTCATGTGAAGACACTGAATATTAAAAGAAAACCAAAACAACAAACCATCAACCGAACAACTCCAAAACTAATCAGAATGGATACACAAATGAGACTAAATTAGTGTTGGTCAGCTCTGCCAGTACTGATGACTGCAACAGAAAAATGAATGGAATCGTGTTGAGATAGCACACTGTGCAAATGACAGGGACGTATGAGGGATGAACACTGCCAAGCAAAATACTGACAAATTTCTAAATGACTGCTGAACACTGCTTTTAGAGATCTCTGTCAGTTGTATTTCATTATTATTTTATGATTAACTTTTTATATCTACTGTAAGCTACTTTTACCTTCAGAATAAAGTAGTTGGATGGCAGTAGGGTTTTTCGTGCTTCAGTACTGTTTTGTAGAACAGCACTTCAAAATGTGTTTGTGCCCATAAATAATTTTAGTTCTACTATTTACGTTTTTAAGCTCCAGCAGACAAGGCACATCGTGCACCAAATGATTATTTCAGCCAATGAAACCAGCTTTTGTTACATCTGACTAAGTCCCCACGTTTTGGAGGAAAAGTTTAAAGAAGTAATGTCCCCTGTCACTAACTTAGCAAAAACTATTTCCATTTTACATTCATGCAAATAATTGTGCATCTACAACTGAAAGAAAGGCTTTTTGTGCCTCTGCACAACAAAGACACCACAATTCAGTTATGACAAAACACTGCGGGAAATTCCTGTCATAATCTTATCAATGCTACTGATTTAATGTAAATTACAGTCAACAGTTTTGACTAGAAACACAAAACACAACCTCCCAGTCAAGGTCACAGGAATGAGAATGAGATTTATTAACTCCCAGAAAAACATCTGGTTTGAATAGCAGATTGCTCCTTTACATAAAAGGATTTTTGGTAAATTAGCACGATCCTTTTAGCTGTGTACATTCCTCATTTCCACAGAAGCTTTAATAAACTATCCCCAGAAATTGGCTGCATCCAAGCTTGACTTAATGTTGTGCATATTTTCTCGACGTTGTTTGGTGTAAATATTTGCCTCCCCTTTTTGCAGCCGTTGCTTCAGAGCAGATTTCTGCTGCTTGGTCAGCTGACGCTTTATCTTCTGTTTCACCAGCTCCTACAAACAAACACGCAATTTGTCATCAAAACTTCTTTAAATCATTTAGCAGTATGACATGACATGATGTCAGAACTTTCTCATGAACATTCTGCATGAACATTCATGATTCATGATGTTCACCTTGACTGTAGAAATGAACAGAGTTCTTTCCTTGTAGAAAAATCATAAAACAGTTCAGCTGACTGAAAAAGGAGATTCTCTGCTATGGACGAGGTCTGCATGGAGTGCTGTGTGTGTGCTCTGATAGTCTTCATTAGAATAAATAGCATTTTAAATATTTTTATAATTTTGAAGTTAATCTTCAAGTGTGTTCCCTACTGAGATGCTAAAGGACCCACACCTCTCAGTGCAGAACACAGGCCTTACACAAAAACATAAAAGCTGATTACACTACAGAACATTCCATGCTCAGCAGTAATTGTTTGGTTTGTGCATGTTTTTTTAGCACCCTGGTTATTCTGAAGTTTGGATTACAAAAATATGACTGATTCTAACAGAAAACAACAACTCGGTAACACAAGTGTGGCTAAGAGAGAAGGGTAATTAGTGATTTATAATTCCTCCTCCAGGTTTTCCCATTCCAACAAACTGGAGTAGTTCTATGAAATTTCATCTGTTACTTGCACCTGTGGCTCATTCTGAGCTCTGCTCCCCATTGTGATGGCAATATCTGCCCCCAGCAAAAACGAAGCCATGATTTTGCAGATTGTGGCATGGTCCCAGCTCAAGTTGCCACACTGATTCCATGTGCACACTTAGCGTATTTTTTCTTGGATGAAAAAGAGAAATCAAATTATTTTCACCTATTTCATCATGGTGGAGTCACGTCTTGCTGGAACTCTGCTAGAATAAATTCTGCAAGGCAGATACATTACATTACATGTCATAATGGTAAGTTCACCAAATTCTATTGCTGAACTGCAGCACTTGGTGTAAAGACTCATCAGTCTTTCCACCATCACAACCTACATGTGTTCCAAAATTCCTGAGACCAAGTACACCTATCACCTACTGCTTGCTCTGGGGTTGAAGAAAAGCACATTAAATTCTGCTGAAAATGTCCTGATTTATGTAATTCAGAAGGTCAAATTCAAATTGCCAAAGAGATCTCTGCTGAAGGCGAGTTCACAGAAATCTTTCAGAAAAGAATGGCAAGAAATCTCTAAGAAGAGAGGTGAGAAAGGCAAAATTAATTCTAGACTCAAGTATCCACATTCAAAATAAAAAATATTGTGACTAGCAACAGAAATAGATGAACTGATGCTGTTAGTGCATTAACATATATTAATATAAATTAGTTATTGGGTAAATGAGAGTTGTTAGTGGTGATATGGAGCTTCAGTGAGAGACCAAAAGGCAAAATACGAAGGAGAGTGCTGGAAGGCACTCCCTGTAAGCAGTTACAGCAGTATCAGTCCTATTTTTCTGTGGGAATGGAGATACACACTGGAGAGGCAGATGGTAACTGTTTTTAAAGATTATTCATGCCAGAGAAGAATTTCAGAAACAGGGTCTAACAGCTATGCACAATTTAAGGTGGTCTGAGGGTCAACTAGATGACAACATAACAAAATAATATTTACCGGAGGAATGGTTGAACAGCTGCCAACACTTCTGACTGATGTGATGCTCTTAGTCCTTGTTCTGTGCCCAGCAATGGGAACAATACACTCTTCATTACTGAAACACATAAATCAATGTATTATCCCATGAGCAAGATAAACACACCTTTGCTTTTACAAGCACCCTGTTCAAGTCTTCACTTTCTGGGCTACAACTTGAAAACTGGCAACAAAACATGCAAGTTTTAAACATTACATGTTTAAACAATCAGTTTAAACATTAACACCGGTTGTTCAAGACAGGCACTTTGTGAAAAAAG
Source organism: Motacilla alba alba (assembly GCF_015832195.1). Classification (NCBI taxonomy): domain Eukaryota; kingdom Metazoa; phylum Chordata; class Aves; order Passeriformes; family Motacillidae; genus Motacilla; species Motacilla alba. The sequence goes on along the minus strand of NC_052046.1, from coordinate 70,242,255 downwards.
AATTTGTTGCACAACAGCCATGTAAGTATCGAGCACAAGAAGAGAAACCTCAGGGCACTAAAACACTTCAGATCCTGCACAACGTTTTGACAGTATTTAACTGAGAAGCAAAAGCGAATGAGGAGGAGCATGATCTCTGCATCCCCATACACGGTGGCTGGCAAAGTCAAGAAATATAATTTCACACACAAGGGGTTAGTCTGAAGGCAAGCAGGAATTTCTAAGTACGTCAGGAAAGGAATTAAAAGCCAGAACAACATACAGTACAATATATTTGAATGAAACACTCCAAGCAGCTTGTTATTGATAACTCCAGCTGAGTGAGTAGCAGAACATTTGCCTTTGATACAAAGTATTTGAATTATAAACATCCTCAGGGAAGTTATTTAGAAGCAGTATTTTAACATCAAGAACTCCTTCATTATCAATACTAGCTGAAATGAAGAGAAAGGGGGAAAAAATCCACCACAGAAAATAGGCTGGTCTTTAAAGTGCAAAACCTGTTTTCTCACTAGATAAATACAACAGAGCTGGACAACCACACCACCAATAGGAAGGATATTTACTGGTGTATTTTCAAAATAAATTTAATTTTTAGTCTTCAGTTTAAACAAGGGCAGCTGAAGAGCAATCCTTCTTGAGCTACTTGACACATGTACATTTTTGGGAGCAAGGAAAGGGTCAGACTTCTAGACAGTAAATGTGAATCTTCACCTGTAATGACTGAATTCCTCATTTAAGGCTGGTGAGTTGACCAGCTCAGGGCACTCATCTTCATTGCACCCTCCTTGACCTGCCTGACCTTCCAGTTCAGCAGCATTTCCAGTTAGTCTTTTGCCCTTAAAAGAAGTAATTGCAGGCCTCTCTACATCTTCACTGGACTTCCAAGGCACAGCTGGCCCTTCATCTTCTTCCAAGGCTGAACTCGACTCTGCCATATTTAGTCTTAGTGTATTTTCCCTGCTTTTAGCTGTATCAGCCTCTTCCTCACTGCTGCTTGCAGCGTTGTCAGAGGCTCTGCTTTCAGAGAAATCATCCACGTCACATGTGAAGTCTTCACTGTTCTGTTCATTTCTGCTGAAGAAGTTGAGCTCTTGCTCAGCATCCTCTAGAAGTTCTAACACCTCTGTATTGTCATCCTCATCAGAACCGCTGGGGCAAAGCAGTTCACCATCTTCCTGCATCTCCTTTGCATAGCCACTGGCAGCAATCTCTTTATCAAGAGAACACTCTCTCCTGTGGAAAAGGAATGTTTTCTTTAAATATGCTAAATTTAATAAGCCAAGTTATCAATACTACATTTTGGGTTCAAAATGCTAACCAAGCTAGACTAAAATTACCCACTATCAATAAAAAAGATACACTGTTGAAACACACAAAATACATGATGGTGCTGAGCTTTAGGTGAAATACTAACTTAGAATGTAATCCAAGAGAAGAAAACTCCTCCAGAAGATGATTCCATCTACATAATCTGTATTCATAGTTGTTTGGGGTTTTTTTTCAGGAAATTGTTCTAGTTTAGCAGGAATAACATGTTGGTTTAAGTTCAAATCATGCTTAAGCAAGCAGAATAATAAAGGGTCTGATATACAAAGGCTGATTAAAGTCTAGAGCTCCTTAGGAAAAGTGCTCAGAATGAAATAAAACCATTTTCATTGTAACAGTTTCAGTCCCTTTACACAGTTTCAGTGTAAGTTTTGGTCTTAAAATGAGTGAAAAGTAAGTTTACTTTTCAGAAGGAGCAAAAGACAACAGGAAGAAAAGTTTAAATGTAATAATCTCTAAGGAGGCAGCCACTCTATTTACAAGCATTTAAAAACAATTTTGAAACAGAAATCCAAATTAATCTTCAATATATTAGAATTGTTAAACTGTTAATTAAAATCAAACAGGCTGATTCTGCATCACAGTTAAAATTTCCTGGACAGTCACCATTTGGATCAAGCTTTGAGGTTGACCTCTCTTCCTTGGTTGCAAGAAAACAAAGAAGGCAGCAGAGGATATTAAAGCATACTTGAAAACCACCTACAGTAACTTCAAAGAAAACACCATAGAAATGAGAAAAATGTAACTTAAAATTGCATAGTTGGACATATTTTTTTTATTTCTCCCACAGGCATCTCTCACAGGAATTCCCTTTTCTCAGAATACCAACACTAGTGCCATAAGTAGAACTCAAATTCATCTGGTCATTTCTACCTGACGTCTTTGAAGGTTGGGAAGAGCTCACTTTCATAGTTGAAGCGTTTCTTGAAGAACTCTTTAATACAGTTAACATCTCTGTTAAAATACCTGTAAAAAATACAGAATTGTACAAACAAATTGTACCAAAAATCAGTGGAGTCTATTGCAATAAGAAGCATTTACCCTACATGGTTTTATTTGAAAATTATTTCTAGTAGTGATCTCAAGCCAAAAGGCTAGGAAGGGAAACTGGATATGGATCATTTCTGAGTGAGACGCAATTAATCACACATGTATTCAGCAGAGACATTTCTACTCATTCTTTGTTTGGAACATGACTTGTGCTGCATCACAACAGTGGCAGAAAAAGATTCAGGAGAAGACTTAGGGAAACAAGTTGTGGTTGACTGTTTGCTTTTGTCAGATTCACCTGGAAAACACCTTTGGACCTAACCTACCATTCAGCATTTGCATGGGATGTTGACATCATCTGAGGGAAATCAATCAAAGTGGCATGGTCGTTATTATCCAAGATGAGATTAAACTCATTGAAATCCCCATGGATCAGGCCATGATTGGCAAGTTTTACAATCAGGTCCATTAATTCACTGTAGATGGCAGCAGGATCTTCCACTTGGCGCACCTGGCACCTGAAAAGTTAAGTAAAATTAAATAATCTCAACCTTGAAAGACTTAATTTAAAAATACAGAGAAAGTGTATGAAATACACTTGACAGAATGCCAGAGTAATTCAAATTAAAAGAGCCCTCAGGTCTCTGGTCCAGCATCCTCCTGAAAGCAGGGTCAAATCTGAGACCAGACCAGAGTGCTCAGATCTCTGGCTAGCTGGGATAGAAAACTTCTGGGAACAGAGAGAGACAGTGAAACCTTCCCAAGCAACTTGTGCCACTGCCTCTCTGTCCTCAAGAGGAGAAAATACCTCCTTCTATCCAGGCTAAACCTCACCTGAACTCACTCACTGTCTTCCACTGAGCACTGCTGTCATAATGCATTATGTAAATAATGGACCAGCAAACTTCTAGGTTTCTCCTGTTTTAGGTAATCTTATTGTGTCAGTAGGAGCCAAATCTTCTTATGCTGAAATTCAAATGGCCTGTGGCATTTTCTTCTACAAAATTAGATTTTCTAGATTATGTTAGGAAAAGAAGAAAAACTAAACTTCCACTGCAGACTGCCACAAGGAACTTGAAAGTGTTCTGTTTACACAATGGATGTGGAATTATTTAACAAATGAGGGTGGGAAGTCTTTTCCACATTATTCTTCAACTCTTTTACTTTGGAATTAATTCCCTTTTGATTAAACTTAAGATCTTGAATCCTATACAAGACAATGGACTGGTCTGTTCTGTAACTAGACACTTTAAATCTCTGGATTAGACCTGGGTTATGAAAGAGACAGGCCTTTTGCATTCAAAACCAAACCAACCTTTCACCTACAAACCTCAAATAATATTTAATGTTCCTAGAGGTTGAAAAGCTCAAGCAAAATAAACTTTCTCAAAGGTGCAAAACCAGATTATACGTGGTAGTCTGTTATAAACAGTGCAGAACTGAGTTACAAACTCACCTCTATTAACAGAGCACGGATCACAAAGTGGAGCTCAGAACATGATATTAATACTCTGTATACCAAGTAGCATATGGAATGTGCAATTTCTGTGCAGGAAACAAGGAAAAACCCTAACCCTGTTGCTTTTCCTAGGGTTGTCAGGGTCTCTGTAACACAGAGAACTCAAGCTTTCACTACTTACAAAGGATATCCATCAACAAGTTCCATAACAACTGCATGCCTGTTGTAGTCTATGGGCTTTGGAACAGGAAATTCTCTGTCGTGCAAAGCCTGGAAAGAGACAACACATTGAACAATTGAAATTCAATAGGTAAGGAAACGTTACACACATTGACAAACCCACACCTAAGATAAGCAGTACGTATCACTGTGATAGCAGCATGTATTGCCCAAATCACATGCCTAGGAAGGAAAACAGCCTCACAGCCATTTCAACTCTCTCTGCAAAGACAATAAAATTCAGAAGTTTAGACACTGAGTGCACCGCCTACAATTTAGTTATCATGCATCTGGAAGAAAATCACAACAAACTGGAGAAATGACAGAACCTTATCTGGTACATTAGCCTGTGGAATCAGCAACAGGAATAGGAAATGGGGTGTTTGGCATTAGAAAAGATTTCCACATTAAGCTGCTGCCAGTACACTCCTGCCTGATTAGCCAACTCAGTTGCTGTAAACACAAGTATGTGTTTGTTTGTGCCTGTGAACACAAGTTCATTCCTAAACAGTAATAATCAGCTTTATGCCACACTTAAGATTAAACAAAGATAGGTCATAATATTTTGAAGCTCTCCTGTTTGCATTTTCTAGCACAAATTTAGTAATTAACTAGATCCACTCAACTTTTTTATGGGTCCATTCTGTTTTTACTCATTCTGTTGTTACCAGGGAACTTTTCTAGAGAGTCCTAAATTAAAGCAACATAAATGCAGTTTTTGTTACTAAAGTATTACTGCTTTTAAGCACTCAATTAAACCTCCCCCAATCCTCTGCTCAGGGAACCTGACCCCACCTGGACAGAGGTTCTAAATGATGGTGTTAGTTCTTTCTCTCTCCGTGGAGGCCACCGAGACAATTAATCATGGTTCTTTATTTACAAGAACAAGAAAATAATTTCATGTATATATTACTCTTGAATAACTCAAAAGGAGAAACAAAAACCAGGTTTTTATTACTAATTAGTCTTCACCTATCATCTTTCATCACTATACAATATTTGTGGTTTTTTGAAGCAGCTAAAACCCCTCAGAATTCAAGATTAGCAGTATAATGAAATCTTTTCTCACAGCACAGAACTAAATGTGCCTTTTTAGATCAAAAGAGCAGTTTTGATCTGAAAGATTTCCCTCAACAGCACAGCAACAAGTGAAAGCTTGGTAAAATAAAAAACAGGTTAATTTTAAGAAATGACAACTGCTTCCTAGTTTATGCAATAAATTTTGAAGGAAAAACTGCAGAACTGGTGATATACAGATTATCTATCCATAAATAACATCATTAATTTGAAATTCTCTCATGATCCCTGAATCTGTTCCACATGATTTCAATGGCAAAGCTTAATTTTGGCACTGGGAAGTGTACAAAGCATGTTGCATTGAAGCTTTCTGAAATGTATACTTTAGCTCCATGAGGGGAGAGAAAAAAAATGAAGCACAAATCCTAGCAGTACTGCGAACACAAAGTGATCAAAAGACACCCTGAGAAGCATCTTCCAGCATGTCCCACCATTGCTGGCTCTGTGTGAGTGGCCACCTACCTTCATGTAGGCAAACTCCTTCATTGCTGCTAGCCGGGACAAGTACAGCCAGGACATTTTGTGCCTGTGCTTGTGGTAGTCACGTTTGTTTTTCAGGTTTCGAAAGGAGGTTCTCCCCAGCCGGTGCAACTTCAGTGCAAACTGTTGCTCCTCTTCATTGGCAACAATATAAATATCTAGAAAATACATAACAGCACAGATCTAAGAAATTAATCATATCTAACAAGCCAGATGAAAAAGTGCAGTGAAAGTTTGCTACCTCACTCCTCATCCTTTCTGACCCTCAAGTTTTAGCAAAGGCAGCTAATTACATAGTGTGTATCAGAAGTTTGAGCATGAAGAAATTACTGTGAAAGAATTCATGGTACTCCAACAGAAGAAATGCTGACAGGATCTGAAGCATCTTTCAGTGCTCTGGTGTTCTTGACCACATCCTGGAAGAGCTTCTCCTTCCCGATCAATGGAGAGACAAGCCAAGGGACCAGACTCCTAATTTTGTGTTAACAAATACCCTAAACTTAATTTCTAGTATTTGTCCCAAATAATCCCCTTCTTCAATTACAAAAGTCACAATCTGGGTCAAACTACATGAACATAACAGGAACCAAGAAAGCGTTCCGATACTTTTGGGCCTATTTTACTTTACTACCTTACCTTTAAGTGGGATGAAAAAGCTGAAATTATCTTTTTGTTAAATGGTTTGAAACTCTCCACAAAGCACAACACAAGCAGCACCTGCCTGCCAAGTACCTTGTTAAATAATGAACTAAGAAATGAACACATTGGGCAAAATGCAATTACACTTTTGTAAAAAAACACTCAAGTGTAGCCAGAAGCCTCACAGAGCACTCGAACGTGCTATGTTCAAATACATCTTGGTGTTTGACAGATTAGCTGATCTGCCTATCCAGAGGAAAACTCCCCTAGTTTCCAGCAAAATATTTGCAGTATTACAGATGTGTTTGCTTAAAAAAATTATTAAAAATGTTATTTTAGTTTACCTGATTCTTTGCCAACACCCATCTGGTTCCCCACAGAACTGATGACTTGTCGGGAAGAGAGAGTTTTCAGAGCCAGGTAATCGTATCCTGCATTAGTTAACCGATAACCCTGGACAGCTGGGTGAAAATAAAATACATTTCACTCCTCGTTATGCATACATCACATTTAAAACAAATCTCAACTTAGTGTTGTTTCTTGCAGTACACAGCACCCAAGCAATATTTCACCCCTTGGCTCGTACCAGCCCCATTTGCCTGAATGGTGAAGATGTTTAAATTGTATTGGAGCAACCCTCAGTCCTCTAAGAACTGGGACAAAAGGGAGAACACAGGGAGACATCTCCACTGTGTTTGCAGGGCCAGATCCAACTAAAAGGCTGAAGGGAATGGGGAAAGGCCTGCACAACCTTGTCATATGGCAGATAATAAATACTGCTTTAGCAGCTGTTCCTGAGGCAGAGAAATGTCCAAGGACTGTGCAGTCTGTTCCAGAACTGTGAGGATATCACTCACTTGGATTGATTCCTGCAAGCATTTGAACACTGCTTCAAGCGATGATTCTTTTTACCTTATTCTGAGCAAAAAAGTAAGTTAACTGTTCATCTTTTTTCTGTCTCTCACTTCTACAGATACAAGCAGACAAAGCATCTGGTGCTGCACAAACCCACGTTTCCAGGCTGAGGCCAAGAGAAGGCAAAGCAAACACTCTGGGCACTCCCACATCCCAACCTGTTGGGCAGGTGCCACTGTGAGGCACAGGGCACAGGGTAAGAAAGGGAGTCCGACACAAAATTCAAACTCACTTTTAGTTCGTTCGTAAGCCAGAAGTTTGTGCTTCGCCAACTCTCTCAAGATTTTATTACAGCCACCGTGTTTAAGGCTGGCAATGGAAGCAATTAAGCTAGCAGGAACTATTTCATGGTTCTTCATGCCCATTTCCACCTAAAAGAGTAATTAAAAACAGATTTGTCAATCCTGTCTTGAAGTACAATGAAGTACAGATCCGGCTCAAGAGTAAAATCCCTTTTCAAATGAGCACTTTTTAAAGACTACAGATTTTAAGACTTAACTTTCTACGTTTTAAGCCTTAACAAATCTTTCCACTTGCTTCGCTGCTCCTTGGCAGCCGATGTACAACCCACGCAGGGAAGTTCTTCAGTGCAAGCCACGACACGAGTGGCTAACTAGATTTCGGTCCCCGTCGCGGCGAGCAGAGCGAGCAGAGACGCTGGGGCTGCCGCCTCACCGCGATGGGTCTGCGACCACCCGGGCACCCCCAGGGACTTCCCTGGCATCCCCAAGAACTCCCTGCGCCTCCCGATTCGCCCCGGCCGGGCGGCCGAAGCAGACACGGGCCCGAGCCGGGCCCTCCCCAGCGCAGCCCCGCGCGGAGCCCGGGGGAGGCGGCGGCCCCGCAGGCGGCCCCTCCCGCCGCGGCTGCGACACCGCCCGGCCCGCCCGCTCACCGCGGTCAGCACCCTGAAGTGCTCCCGGGACAGGTACCGCAGCATCACCACGTTCAGCTTCCCCATGGCCGCGGCGGCAGAGGCGCGGAGACGGGGGAAAGAGGAAAAGGATGAAAAAGATCGGGAAAGGGATGACGGGAAAGACGCAGCGCGCGAGGCGGGGGAGGAGAAGCTCGGGCCGCGCATGCGCAGCAGCGCCCTGGCGAGGTCCTGGCAGCCGCGCGCGCTGCCGCGCTCGGCCGGGCCCCGCCGCGCTCCGCCCGTCACCGAGCCGGAGCCGAAGCGAGCCCAGAGAAACTCTGCTCCGAGCTCCGCGGGACCCCCTTCCACGCCTCCCTGCCGCGGGGGAGCTTTTTGGGACGCCCGTGCAGCTGCCAGGACCGGTTCCCCTGAGGAGTCCTTCCCGTTGTCACGAGACGCTGTGGGAGAGGGCGGGATGTCCGGGAGATGCGCGGTCACTGTGTCCGGGAAAGAGCTCTCCTCTCCGAAGGAGAACCCGGTGCTGCCAACCTATTTAAACACAAATCCAGACGTTTTGGTGTTATAAGTAAGAAGCTTGACTAGGCCAATATTCAAACAGCAATCAATTTATTAATTAATGTGGTAAAGTATGAGCAAAACAGCGCTGGGTACAGTGGGGGGAGTTTTCCCTCCAACTGCACAACGATGGTTGGGGCGTACAGATATTTATAGGGGTGCACATGAGCTTTTTTTTCAGCAGTTTCTATTCCCGATTTTTACGTCACAATTCTATACACTATTGTGAGTTAGTTTTTCTCAGGATGTACCCCAGAAAGGAGCATCCCCAGATGGTGGGGTCCGACTTCCGAAAGAAGGAAGAGGTCTCCCAGCTGGTGCGGTCCAGACTCCAGATGTGGGTCCACCTTTTAATTGCAAAGACTATAAATCTCATAACAGTGATGTCCAGCTTCCCTTGGTCGAAGCCATCAATCCTTGAGTTGATGTTCATCTTCCTTTCTCAAGCTGCTTTTTACTGTTTTGCTAAGGTGTTGATATAAGCATGTTTCCTTTACATATATTCTAAACTTATATTTTCAAAGCTCCTTCCTACAAGCAATATTCTAAAATTATACTTGAAAAGCTTATTATTGCAAAGCTGTTTAATGCTTAGCTAGGTGCAAAAAGTTCCTGTCCAGCAGCAACATCCTTTAAGCTTTAATTCAGATGCTGTAAAGGTTAATTGCAAACAAAGGATAAGTTCAAAGGCCTTCTTCCATGCTTTACTCCCTCAGTTATTTTTTTGGAATTCATCCTCTAATTGTCCCATGATCAGTTTCCATACATATCACAATCACAAGCACACACACTGCCTGTATGTACCTGACACGAAACACAGCTTTGTATCTCACATTGGCAAGCTAATGCAGAGAAAAACTCTTTGGTCTTGACACTTCACAGTGAATATTTCACTAGAAGAAAGTGAAGAAGGCTCGCATTCAATCCCCTAGACCTCTGTAAGAGCAAGTTCTGAATGCCAAAATGTCGACACTTGTTGCAGTTTCCTTCACGTTAGCATACTAGAACCTCATCTGGCATGTTTCTTGCTCTCCCATTTTTTTTCTTCCTTTTTCCCCCACTGTCTGTTGTAGGTGTGAAGAGAAGAAGGCAAGATAATGCTCATTTCTCTCACCACCCGTCTTCAGCTGTCTGTTCAGATACCTTGAAAAAAGAAAAAAAATAAAACAAAAACGATCCAAAGAGCAGAAGACAGCCCCATCACGTGCACATATTGTGAACAAAGAACCATATTTACTATCTGTGATCTCTGACTCTTACATCCCTTGTAGTCTATATGTTTCCTCATTAAATTTCCATCCTTTATTGTGGTTTGTAAATTTTAGAGAATATAACTGTTACAGATTACAGGCAAAGTTAATTTTATCTGTCTGTCTTTGTTTTCATCTACCTGCCAATGCCATGGTCAGTACTCTCAGATGAGTCCATTTCATGGACCCACAGCAGGGAACAGGCTGAACTGCACCCTACAAAGTACTTCGATTTTGACCCAATTCCTCATCCAGCTGGCACAAAACAAGCATTCCCCTTTTCCAGGCACATCTAGTAGCAAATGAAGACCATTTTTTTCTACTCTGAACTGGATTTTTTTTAAGAACCCTTGGCTTTTCTGCCTTGCTCTGATTCTAGACCTGTGAACTGAAAAGATCTTGTTGTGAGATACAAAGCTGAGTCAGGTACATACAGGCAGCGTGTGTACTTGTGATTGTGATATGTGTGGAAACTGATCATGGGACAATTAAAAGATGAATTCTGAAAAATAACGGAGGGAATAAAGCATGGAAGAAGGCCTTTGAACTTATCCTTTGTTTGCAATTAACCTTTACAGCATCTGAATTAAAGCTTTAAGGATGTTGCTGCTGGACAGGAACTTTTTGCACCTAGCTAAGCATTAAACAGCTTTGCAATAATAAGCTTTTCAAGTATAATTTTAGAATATTGCTTGTAGGAAGGAGCTTTGAAAATATAAGTTTAGAACATATGTAAAGGAAACATGCTTATCTCAACACCTTAGCAAAACAGTAAAAAGCAGCTTGAGAAAGGAAGATGAACATCAACCCAACGATTGATGGCTTCGACCAAGGGAAGCTGGACATCACTGTTATGAGATTTATAGTCTTTGCAATTAAAAGGTGGGCCCACATCTGGAGTCTGGACCGCACCAGCTGGGAGACCTCTTTCTTCTTTTGGAAGTCGGCACCCACCATCTGGGAATACTCCTTTCTGGGGTACATCCTGAGAAAAACTAACTCACAAGAGTGTATAGAATTGTGACGTAAAAATCGGGAATAGAAACTGCTGAGAAAAGCTTATGTGCACCCCTAGAAATACCTGTAAGCCTCAACCATCGATGTGCAGCTGGAGGGAAAACTTCTCCCACTGTACCCAGCGCTGTTTTGCTCATACTTTACCACATTAATTAATAAATTGATTGCTGCTTGAATATTGGCCTAGTCAAGCTTCTTATTTATAACACTGCCACTGATTCTGGAACAGATTTTGCTACCTGGTTAGCAGGGGAAGAAAGAAGAGAAACTTCCAGCTTCAGGAGACAGGGAAATGAAGATGTGAGGCTTGGTGTCCTTGTCCAGCTTTCCAATATGAATTTATGACCTTTGTCTATATTTTCCTTTATAATCTGACTGCCTAAAGAACCAGTTAGTAAATTCCATGCTCCTGATATTTCACTATTCCATTTGCCAACAGAAGTAAAAAGAGCCCCAAAGAACCCACAACTGTGTGGATATAAATTATTCTGCAGGGAACTGTCTTTTTCTAAGGTTGTGAAATCTCCAGGAAGAGGAGATCCAATCATTAGAGTCAGACTTACTGACAGCATTCTAGAAATAGAAAATGCTATGTAAAATACCTACCTTCTTCTCCTTCAGAATTTCATGAAGATTTGTTTTGCTTTCTGTGACTGTACTTTTGGAAAGATTACAGTATAAGCTGCTCTATCATGTACAGGAATTTCTTTATGAACGCATGGAAAAAAAAAAAAAACACCAAAAATGCAGACAGCTAAAAGCAGACAGCTGATTCCCAGAGACAAGAATTAAATGGTTAATTTTTCCTTTAATTAGAAACTGTCTGGATGCTTAAGGAGAATGTATCCCTGATCCATAACTCAGGGATGTAAAGTTGTAAAGCCTGGTGGCATGTTCAACAAATTCATGGATTACTTAGACATCACTGTACTGCAATTTTGCAGTGTTCTGATATTTTCAAGTGAAAGTAAATATAGGGAAAAGCTCAACTGAATTGTCTGTTATAAAACCCACCAAGTTTCATATTCTGGAAAGAAATCATAAATTTTGACTATGTTGAGTGTTTCATTCCATGACAGCTCTTGTTGACATATGGTAAGACATGAAACAGGTCAATTGAACAAATTTTCATCTTTTGTTTGTTTTTTCCTTTTGAGAAAGGGAAATGGAAAGATCACAGCATCCTGAGGGCTAGCACAGACTAATCCTCACACCAGTCCTGTTGGCAACTCCTTCAATTGTTTTGACAGCCTGATCTGGGCCGACCAGGAACAGTCTGAAGAAATCTAGGCAGGCAGACAGCTGCAGTGCCATTCACCAGTGCCAGAAAAGGCATTCCAGAGCTTGGCATCTGTGCTCCAGTGCTTGCCAAGCACATCCCCAGAGTGGCCACACAGGCACTGGCTTTCACAGCAGCGAAACAGAAGGAAAGCAGAAGATCTCTGTGAGGCACAGTGTGAGCAGTGGGAAGCACACTGCCACGCTCCTGAGAATCAGAAAGGTAAAAGCTGGGAAACTCGTGCGTTGGGATAAGGACAGTTTCATGGGGGAAGCAAAGGCTGCACACACAAGCAAAGCAAAATAAGGAATTAATCCCCTGCTTCCCATGGCTGGGCTGGTGTTCAGCACCTCCAGCAGAGCAGGGTCCCATTGCACATCACAGTGACTTGGAAGGACAAATGCCATCGTTCCACATGTCCCCTGCTTCCTTCTTCCCCCATTTTTTATACACTGAGCCTGATGCCATATGGTCTGGAATATCCCTTGGGTCAGTTTGGGCCACCTATCCTGGCTGTGTCTCCTCCCATGTACCCCCAATCCCCTCACCTGTGTGGCAGCAAGAATAACAGGAAAGGCCTTGGCTTTGTGGAAGCCCTGCTCTGCTCAGCAATAGCAAAAACATCTCTGTATTATCAGCCCTGAGTTCAGCACAGGTCAAAAATACAGCCCCACAACAGCCCCTGGGAACAAAAGTAAGTCTACCCCAGCCAAAACCAATACAGAGGTGCAGAGTAGAAACGGTGGAGATGGCCCCCTTGTTGATCCCCACTGGATCCTGTCAGTGCCCGGCAGCAGGGAAAGGGCAGGGGGCAGCTGGCAGTGCCCACGCCGCACCAGTGCCTCGCAAGAACCGGTCTGCAGGGAAAAAAGAGCAGAACAGGAACAGCCAAACCTGAGCACAGCTCAGTGAACCTTTATTACTGAAATTCACAGATCTCAGCCCAACCAGAGGGCTCTGCTGCTGCCCTGCAGCACCAGCCAGGCACAGGGATGCTGCGTGGGGGCACTCACTGCTGCCAAATGATTTTCAGGTTCGGGGGCAGCTCTGCGGCCGCGAGTTCATCGATCTTGGTGCCGTCCTTCACGGGCGTGCGATAGAAACCCAGCACGTCCCCGGCGCGGCGCATGCGGTGCAGCTGCGAGTTGGGGACAGCGTGTCCCAGCTCTGCCGCCAGCCGGGCCAGCAGGCGGTGCTTCAGCCTGTTCTCCTGCAGGGGAGCCTGCTGCCAGTCCTCGGGAACACAGGCCCCGAAGACCTCCCTGACGTGGGACTCCAGGCAGCTCTGCAGGTCCTCGGGCGGGACGTAGCTCCGGCGGCGGGGCGGGGGGTGGATCAGGCTGGGCTCGCTCCTCTCCTCCTTCTCACGAACTGCTCCGTCTGCTTCCACTTCTCTTTCCTCCTTCCTGCTGGCACCAGAACACATTTTCAGCCTCTGAGCTACTCCAGACAGAGTCAGAGCATTTTCGTATTCGTGGTGTTTTTAACCACTCAATCCAGACTTTTCACACAGCCCACGGACTCATCAGGTCCGTTAGCCAGAAGTGCACAGGCTTTCCCCGAGTGCTGCTCCCCACACAGGCTGCCTCTGCAGAGCAATCACCCACCCACCTTCCTCCACTGGTCTGAGTGAAAACAGCATTTTAACAAGATTAGTTACTTCTTTTCTGTTACAGCTCCGTTTTCTAATCTGCTGTGAATAAAAAGCATATCAGAAAATAACCACTACTACAGAAGAAAATCAGTGCCCATATGCAAAAAAAAAAAAAAAAATCACTAATTTTTAGTTAAGAATTTTATCTTCTCATATGCCACAACCTAGTCAGCAACCCATGGGTAGTTTCACGCAAAATGTTACAGAGGAACTGGTTTTCATTCCCGCGAAATCCCTCTCTTCCCACTCCTAACAAAAGCAGCTCTAAAGGCTCCAACCCTGCACCGCTGCACCCCTACCAGCAGCGGACCTCGGTGGGCGCTGGCTGCCCAGAGAACCCGTGGAGTCTCCTTCCCTAAGGCCATTCCAAAGCCGCCCGGACAAACCCTGAGGGACTTGCTCAGGGGGTGCCGGGCTAAATGACCTCCAGAGAGCCACGGCCCGGTGAAGGCCCAGCATGCGGAGAAGGCCAGAAGCCACCCCCACCCTGTGCCCTGCGGGTACCTGCGGCCGCCCCAGAGCGCCCTGAGCCCCGCGGGGCCGAGCCCCGGCCTCCGCCGCGCCGCCACCCGCAGCGCCGCCATGCTGGGGCCGCGCCGGGCGCCTTCCCGCGGCCACGGCGAGTGACGCATTTCTGCCGCGCCCCGCAAAGCCTCGCGGGAAATGTAGTCCGGCCCCTCCGGGCAGCCCCCTCGCTGGGCAACGGAATGTGTGGGAATTTCCTCAGGAAAAGGCGTTCTTTGATGTTAGGTCTTTGTGGGCTTTCAGGCCTAATCGACAGGAAGGGAGATTTAATCAAGCAGGCAACAAGCTGTAAGTGATGCCCAGGTGCTGAAAATTTGCAGAATCACAGAATATGCTGAATTGTTAGGGGACATTGAGTCCCACTCCTGGCCCTGCACAGCACCATTCCCAAAAGTCACACCATGTGCCCGAGGGTATCGTCCAAATGCTTCTTGAGCTCTGTCAGGCTGGTGCCATTGCAGTGACTTCCTAAGTGTTACACTGCTTTTCCTCACTGCAAAATCTAGCATGGAAACATATTTTCCAGATGGTATATGGAAAGGCAAAATGTCATGCTACAGTATCAGGTTTAATGAAGGAGCAAGTTGTGATGTCCTGTAACACAATGTACAGGTGACAATCATGTTTGTCAGACCAAAGGCCCACATTGAGGTGCACAGCTGCAAGACAGATTTTCTCCCCAAAATTCTACATACCCACCCACATTGCAATGACATGCAAACTTCTCTGTTGTGATGCCCGAAAAATGGGCTGCAAATAAAAGCACATAGACCGGTGTCTATAGAGTAGGTATTTGTTTACTGCAGCGCTGGAGGTGAGGGGGATTTCTCCTCTTAGCTCGCCCACGCTTGTCAAGTGCTGTGGTATATTTATACAATTTATTTATTATATTTATAATATAACTATTGCTTAGTGTTACTGTGTCACTAAAACATCATCATATTCATGCCGGAACTAATTGACATAGTGTGATCTCACGGTTTATTTAGTTGTTTTGCGCCGTGCTTGGGCCTCCCCAGTTCGGGGATCATCAGGGGTCTTTGATGAAGGCTTCAAAAGTCTTCTTTGCATCTGAACTTTTCAATTTTGACTTTGGAGCATGTACAGTTATGCTGTTCCTTGGTCTGTCTGGTCTTTACTGGCCTAAATTCTTTGTTTTGTGGCTAATTGGCTTTTCATTTGCCAATTTTTCATTAGTACTAATCTATCTCTGAAACTATCCACCTGGTAAGGTTTTTTTTTTTTCTTTTTTTTTTTTTTTTTTTTTTTTCTATTCAGCATTAAGCAACTAGTTAACAATATACTAGCCATTGCATCGTACAAGAAGTTATTTATATCAGGTTATATAGATGTAAAAGTTATGACTCAGGTTACATAGGTATAAAAAGCTGTGATTCAGGTTATGTAGATCTATAAAAAGTCATGATTTAGGTTATATAGATACATCAGGTTATATTGGTATCTTAAAACTCAAGCTAAATAAGCACCTTTTAACTTTGATCTAAGTTATATAGGCATCAATTGCTTAGCAAAATTTTTCAGTGAAAAATACAGATGCTGTATAAATGGTTTATCAGCATTGCAGTTTATATGAATCCACACTACAACCATTCACCAACTCTAGGCCTATAGGTTTGATTATTTGCTTTAATTTCTTTCTCCCCATCCTGCAGGCCACTACTCCTGGAAGTATAGCACAAGGACTGCTGGACAAGCATCATACCCTCAGGAACATCACCCTCTGCAATCTTGGACATTGGCACGTTTTTACCAGAGAGACCCAGTGTTTGCCTGAAGAATGATGTCATTGCTCCGTTTGTTTGGCTGCTGCAGTGACCCTTTGGCCTTTACAAGGACAGGTGAGACCCTGATTTCCCTCTCCACAACACTGTTTTCCTCCTTGAGCCTCTCTTGTGCAGCTGCAGCCAAGGTCAGTGCCAGCAGGAAACCTTAGGAGCCTGCCAGGCTGCCAGTCAGCGGAGAAACCGCTGAAGGAGCTGACAGTGCAGTCCAGTCAAAGGCCTTGTGCTTCTGTTCCTCTGTTTTCCTACACGCTACCCTTCCATGCTTTTTTTGCTGAAGGAAGCCATGGCACATGACATGGACATAAAGCCTTCCCTGCTTTACAGTGTTTGCTTTACATTCCATTTCTCCCATCCTAGCAGAAAGACAAACCCCATGGTGTATTAAAGTTTCTCCACCACAACAGAAGCATCTAATATGCATTAAAAATATTTTAAATTAAATATCTTATCTAAGACTCTCTTGAGACCAAGAAGGTGCCATAATGGTTGTCTTCTCCCTCAAAGTCAGAGTTTGAGTCCTGTTGTTCCTGCTTTGCCTAGAAGCTGATACAGGAGGGAAGTTCTTGGAAGTGTTTTATTCGCAATGTCATCTGCGATATGGTCTCACTGGCTGTTAGAGAAAATCTGTGGGAATCTTCTTGAAAAATAGCAGTGTCAGACATTTAGATACACTTTAAATAATCCCCTGCAGCCTACTTTGCATTCTTAACTCTTCAGAAGTATATAAATGTATTTCCGGATGGATAATTGCTGGTGTGATCCTTTCCAGGCCTTCTAATCCTTCAATCCAGCACTCCAAGCACAGGATTACAGGTCCTCACAGAGATTTTGAGGACACAGAGATAAAAATGGATGAATGGATATGATCTTTTTCACCTAATTTAGGAATGGGAGCCTTTTCAAGTCAGAAAATGGAATGAAGAATCATAGTAGATGATGGCACTGTTAGTATGCAGACCCATCACACTGACCACACTGTGCAGAAATAACAGTGATATTAAAATTACACTGGAAAAGAGTACATACTTCCATCGCACACAATCATACGTTGGGGGTACTTGTGCCTCCAAAAATTTAGTGGTTTTGTGTGTCCTTGAATTATCAAAGGAATAAACTTGCACCGTGAGGGGAATGCAGTGCACTTACTACATTTAACCAAGCAACTAACCCAACATTTTGTTTTTAAAAAAGCAGAAAGGAAAACACTTGGCTTCTATCAAGGGAAACATTTAATTGTTTATTACCTGTTTATCTGAGAAGTACATGATTCCCCCCAAAAAGCACAATTAGGTGCTGCATGATAATATTTGCATGAAGTTTGCAAAATACAAACCACCGCAGATGTCTGAACTGGACCAGCTTGCTGAAAGGGCCATTTGTAGATGTGGTTTCTGTGCAGGAACACTGGACACCGAGGCAGAAATTCCAAGAGAAAATAGGCACAGCTGCCCAGAGGCTTACAAACAGAGCAATAAAATGTAACTCTTCATCAGCATTTAAAAACCACTGTTGTTCCTAGCTTCCATGTGGGTTCCACCCAGATGGCATTCCTAGCTTGCCATGAAGAGCAAAGTCATGGGAAGGGACCCTGATGTTGCTGACCCTTAGCCTGTAGGTACATGGAGGAACTGGCTGATGGGGTAGATTCTCCCAAAGCTGTGGGGACAGATAATCAGTGGAAATTAAGTTACTCCAGAATGGAGACATGCAGTGAAGAAGTATAGACCATGGAGTACCTAATTCTCTATGCATTTTTGGCAGGTTTGTGTTTTACTGAAGATTATTCAGAGCCACATGCTGGGCCCTGCCATCTGCTGAATTCGGATACAATGCCTGTAAAGTTGAAAATAGACCAAATGAAACTCTGACTTCGGGAGAGAAACTGCCAATGCCTTTGGAACTACAACTGTCTCTCACAGAAAACTACCTGTTCTATTTCATGAAAGATGTACCCTCTCTATACGAAAGTAAGACAAGGTTAAATTCCAGTACTCAGAGCTTGATTTTACCTCAGGTCCCTGTTAAAATGCCTCGATTTTGATTGGAGAAGGGCCTGAGAAACCTGGTCTGTTGTGCTGTGTTTTATAGTTTCATACATTGCCTGAGTTTGTATTTTTGCTATGTTCTGTGACCCCCTTGTTATATGGTTCTGCCCCGCCTTTCTCCTCCCTCCCTTCAAATGTCAATCTCCTTACCTCCTCCCCCGTTACCCTAAAGTTTGCTGAGTCATTCCCCTATCCCTCCCTGGTTCCCTGTCCGTCACTCAGCCACCCATCCCCATTTTCTAGAAGTTTCCACTCAGGGCATTGACTGATTGTCTCAGGGGCCAGGGCCACTCCTCCAAGTTCTTCCCACTGGTCCCTTCATTGTCGATCCCTCCCTTTCCCTGCGCCCCACCCCACTACCCTTTTGACCAAGGAACAAACCCCTCCTCAATTTCCTACCCACTTTATAATCCCCTGCATTCCCCTGCTCCCCGTCTTCGGTGGGTTGGCTTCCCTGGACTCGTGATAAATCTGGATTTCCCCCCCAACCCCCGTCAGATTCTGCTCTCTTCTCTTCTGCCTTTGCTGCCACTGCAATTCCTGCCGCAAAGGTGAGAGCCTTAGGCGCCCTTGGGATCCTGCAGGAATTCAGAGAGTGCCCCCCGTGCTAACAGTGTCGGAGCTAGCCGGCATGGGCCTGCACCTCAAGTGAGGTGCAGAAGAACACCGCAGCACTGGTCTAATAAGACCTGCTTGGAGTAGGGTTGGATCAAAATCTCTGTCAATGCATGAACATGGGAGTATCTTTCTTTGCCAAATCTAGTGAGGAAAGGTGGATCTGCCAATCAGAAAAACAAACAGTGGGACACAGAAAGAAGAGACTATTAACAGAGTCTTTATAGAAAGATTGTTTAGTTTGTGGAAAGTTTGCTTGTAAATAAATTTGGTTTAAAAAAAACCCCAAAACCAGAAACCAACCAACCAACCAAAAAACCACCAAAACCAAAAGGAAAAAAAAAAAATCCCCAAAAAACCCCACCCCACCAAACAATTCAGCCCGTATCCAGACAAATTGCAGCTGAAATACCCAATCTGGTGATTCACAGCTGCTCTCCACAGGAAGGAAGGCTTTTCTCTCTTCTCAGGAAGACATTGATGCCTACTGGAGTTAGAAAATCCTCTTGGGCTTCTAATCTAGTAGAGACCTGCCAGCTTATGCCCTGTGTTCTGCCAGCATCATGCTCCTGTGGGACATGCTTTGGAAACAAATGTAGTTTTTGTTGATGTTAGTAACTCCCCTGAACTGTCTTGGACAATAAAGCCTTGGGTCCTGCGGATGGCCCATCAATGGTGCTGCATTGAAGAAGTCTCCAAACTCTTGGGAACGAACCAACACTCAAGCAAATCCATACTGTTTGTTTCAAAAATAGCCAGTAAGCTTGTTTTAGAGTGAAAGAAACCAAGTTCTAAAGGCCACATTTCAGGGAGCTAATACCATACTTTGAACTTCTGTAGTGTGAGATGGGGCAGCTCAGCTCCACTCGCCTGAGAGAAAAGAGAGGGAAAAGGCTTTTGGGTGTTTGAAGACTGCATTTTTAGGCTGAACTGTGGAACAAAATCCAACAGGAATTGAGAATTCACAGTAGCCTCCCATTCTCTGCTCTGAGGGTGATGTGCACTCTGTGCCTTCTAATTTCTAGTAAAACATGCAGCACAGAAAAGAGGAACAAGAGTCAATCTGGTTCTGTGAGATTGGCAGGCAGCCACAGGAGCCCTTTCCTGGGATGCCCCATTGGCAGGGTGGGCACGGAGCAAGTACCTGAGGAACTCAGAACAGCTCCCTGCAGGCTCAGCAAAGCAGCAGCTCTGTTGTGAAGGTGAGTTGTGCACTTGAGGAAATTGTCCCAGAAGGACATAAAGAATTTCTTAACCTGCTTCTTGCACAGGGGAGTTTGTTCTCAGCTGGTTTATCTGAAACTCTCACACTGGCAAGTTCAAGCCCTGGGCCCTCTGCACATTCTTTGGTCTCGCAGTCAAATTCTGTCACCTCTTATGCCATGGAAATTGTCTTTGGGTTTAGAAGGGAAGCATCAAATTCATGTTCCTAATTTCCAGCTATGAGGCTCAGTGAAAATATTGACCTCTCCTGAACTTTTGAAATGTCAAATAAAGTACTACTGGACAAACAGAAAAATAACTTTCCGACAAAGGGGTATTTTCCCCATCAAAACATTTATTAACTGGATATAGCCTCGTTCTTTCTCTTCTTTCTTTCTTTCTTTCTTTCTTTCTTTCTTTCTTTCTTTCTTTCTTTCTTTACTTGCTTTTATTACTTTCTTTTTTCTATTTCTTTCTTTCTAAAATACCTTCCTTCCTTCCTTCCTTCCTTCCGCCCCTTCCGCCCCTTCCGCCCCTTCCTTCCGCCACTTCCTTCCTTCCTTCCGCCATTTCCTTCCTTCCTTCCGCCACTTCTGCCACTTCCTTCCTTCCTTTTTCCTTCCCTTCCCTTCCCAGAACTTCCCTTCCCGGAACTTCCTTCCCTTCCCAGAACTTCCCTTCCCTTCCTGGAACTTCATGGAACTTCATAGAACTTGCCTTCCCTTCCCTTCCTGGAATTTCCTAGAACTTCACGGTACTTCCAGAACTTCACTTTCCCAGAACTTCCTGGAACTTCCCTTCCTGGAACTTTCCGGAACTTCCCTTCCCAGAACATGCCTTCCCTTCCCAGAAACTTCCCTTCTGTTTCAAACCAGTAGCATTTCTGTTATAACCTTTCCTGGCAAACATAGCCCTTTCAATTCTGTGCATTTCCTTGCTTTTTTCAAATTTCTGTTCTCTCAAGTAAATTTCCTTTCCCTCATCAGACTCTTTTTGATCTCAATTTGTGCCTAAAGGAGCTGCTGCATCTGCTGGTCCTGAAATTGAAGGTGAGTCTGCTTGTCAAGGAATTATTGTCACTTGGATGTGGGTCCCTTAGCCAGCATCTCCCTTCAAGCTGCACAGCTTCTGCAGGCAAATGCAACAGCATGTACTTGTAAACATAGTGTGTCATTAAATCCAGTGCTAACAGAAATATTCTGATGTTTATCAAAAGAGAAAGCTCGTGGTGAAAGCTCACACAGGCATTAAAATTCCTACGTCCTCCATTGCTGAGTAGCGGCTGATGAGGAGACCTCTAGGGAGCAAGGCGACCTGGAGTGGGTAAAGAGGGGCGTGGCACGGCTCTGAGGGCGTGGCACGGCTCTGAGGGCATGGCATGGCTCCAAGGGTGTGGCACTGGTCCGAGGGCGTGTCACGGCTTCGAGGGTGTAGCACAGCTCTGATGGTGTGGCACGGCTCTGAGGGTGTGGCACAACTCTGAGGGCGTGGCAGAGCTCTGAGGGTGTGGCATGGCTCTGAGGGTGTGGCATGACTCTGAGGGCGTGGCACAACTCTGAGGGTGTGGCATGGCTCTAAAGGGCATGGCATGGCTCTAAAGGGCATGGCACGGCTCTGAGGGCGTGGCACGGCTCTGAGGGCATGGCATGGCTCCAAGGGTGTGGCACTGGTCCGAGGGCGTGTCACGGCTTCGAGGGTGTAGCACAGCTCTGATGGTGTGGCACGGCTCTGAGGGTGTGGCACAACTCTGAGGGCGTGGCAGAGCTCTGAGGGTGTGGCATGGCTCTGAGGGTGTGGCATGACTCTGAGGGCGTGGCACAACTCTGAGGGTGTGGCATGGCTCTAAAGGGCATGGCATGGCTCTGAGGGTGTGGCAAAACACTGAGGGTTTGGCTTGGCTCTAAAGGGCGTGGCATGGCTCTGA
Organism: Motacilla alba alba; assembly: GCF_015832195.1. Classification (NCBI taxonomy): domain Eukaryota; kingdom Metazoa; phylum Chordata; class Aves; order Passeriformes; family Motacillidae; genus Motacilla; species Motacilla alba. The sequence continues at coordinate 70,220,398 of NC_052046.1, read as the reverse complement.
GGGCGTGGCATGGCACTGCAGGTGTGGCACACCTCTGAGGGCATGGCACAGCTCTGAGGGTGTGGCACAACGCTGAGGGCGTGGCACAGATCCGAGAGTGTGGCACAACTCTGAGGGCGTGGCATAGCTCTGCAGGTATGGCACAGCCCTGGGGGTGTGGCAGGGCTGTGAGGGCGTGGCACGGCTGTGAGGGCGTGGCAGAGCTCTGAGGGTGTGGCACAGCTCTGAGGGCAAGTCACTACTCCAAGGGCGTGGCACAACTCTGAGGGCGTGGCACAGCTCTGAGGGCGTGGCATGGCTCTGAAGGCGTGGCACCCCTGTGAGGGTGTGGCACTGCTCTGAGGGCGTAGCAGAGGTCTGAGGGCGTGGAAGAGCTCTGAGGGCGTGGTATGCCTCTGAAGGTGTGGCACAGCTCTGCAGGTGTGGCACTGCTCCGAGGGCGTGGCTCGGATCCGAGGGTGTGGCACGGCAGTTTGCGTGGCAGTTGGCGCAGGCAGGGCTGGGTTGCCGCTCTTCTTGCCAGTAAGGTTTACTGCGTGCTGTGTGCGGTGTTTTTGTTGCTTGGTTGGTTTTGGGGTTTCTGTTAGTAACGATTTGTACACGATCGAAAACTGTAGTTAGTACGAGTGTGTGTCATCAAATGGAACCCTCCAAACAGGATACAGTTGTCCAGACCCATTCCTGTGCAGAGTGCTTGAGCCTATCAGTGGTTTCAGGGAGCGTTGGGGAGGAAACCTGTCTGTGGTGGGAACAGGTGAACGATCTCCTTTTAAAGTGAGAAGTGTGACGGGACGGGGTGGGGAGAGAGAGAGAGGGAGAGAGGAGCCCCCGGAGTCAAAGATCAATCCTCATGGAGGTAATGATCAGTGCTCAGTTTATTGCAAATCTGAGGGTACATTTATATGGTAATGCCGGGTTCAGCGACATGGGAATATATTTGATTGGTTACAAAGCAAAAAGCTAACATAGCTTTAGTCACGTAGCATATCTTGGCAAAAGTATCAATAGAACATCTTGCCCCATATCTTCTTTTCTTATCCTCAGAACATCCTGCTTCACATCCCTTTTCCTTGGGCACATCTTGGCAAGTGTCTCCATACTGTCTGTCCAAGGGCAGCACATCTCTGCTAGCACGTCTCTGCTAGCAGGCACGCATGCAGGGTTGTGCAAGCAGGCCTCTCAAACCAGTGTCTGCTTAAAATGCTCTCTTCATCCTTTCACTGGTGGCTGAGCTTAGAGAGGAAGTTGAAGCACTAAGGAGTATCAGGGACAGTGAAAGGGAAATAGAATGGTGGAGTTCAGCTCTTCCATCCTTGAGGGAAGCCCACCGAGAGGCAGAGGAGTCCCATGCCTCTCACCGTCAGGCAATAGAAGGGCACTTGGTAGGTGAAGGGGAGTGGAAATGGGTACCTACTGGAGGAGGTCATAATAAAAATTCCTCCCGACCCCCATCCCCAAGCCAGGTGCCATTTCAGAATAGGTATGAAGCCCTGGATCTAGAGAGTCAGCCAGATGATTTAGAAGACAATTGTCTGCCCAGTGAGCCTCCCAGTTACGACTCATGTGTGAGAAGGATTACCACGACTAACATCAAAAAGAAAAGAATGGTAATCATGGTGGGTGATTCTCTTCTGAGGGGAACAGAGGGCCCCATCTGTCAAGCAGACCCAGCCCACAGAGAGGTCTGGTGCCTCCCTGGGGCCCGGGTACGAAATATCACGGAGAGACTTCCCGGGCTGATTCAGCCCTCTGATTATTACCCACTGCTGATACTCCAGGCTGGCAGTGATGAGATTGAAAAGAGGAGTGTCAGGGCAATTAAAAGGGACTTTAGGGCACTGGGACAAGTAGTTGACAGGACAGGGCTACAGCTGGTCTTTTCCTCAGTCCCTTTGGTGGCTGAGAAAAATGGTGAAAGGAATAGGAGAGCTCACATCATCAACAAGTGGCTCAAGGGCTGGTGTCATCAGCAGAATTCTGGATTCTTTGATCATGGGGCAACTTTATGTCAGTCACCTGGCCTGCTGGAACCAGATGGGCTCCATCTCTCAGTTGAGGGCAGAAGGCTTTTAGCTCATGAACTGGCAGAAGTTGTTGAGAGGGCTTGAAACTAGGTCTGAAGGGCAAAATGGGATGCATCTGGGCTGTCTGGAAGCAGGCCCAGGGGTGGTAAGCCTGAGATAGGAGTGAAATCAGCAGCCCAGCTGAGGTGCATGTATACCGATGCACGCAGCATGGACAAGAAACAAGAAGAGCTGGAGGCCACGGGACAGCAGCAGAGCTATGATGTAATTGCCATCCCAGAAATGGGGTGGAAGGACTCACATGGCTGGAGTGCTGCACTGGATGGCTACAAGTTCTTCAGAAGAGACAGGAAAAGGGAGAAGAGGTGGAACGGTGGGCCTTTATATTAGGGAGGCTTTTGATGCCATGGGTATTGAAACTAATGACAATGAAGGTGAATGCCTATGGGTAAGAATTAAGGGGAAGGCCAACAAGGCAGATATCCTACTGGGAGTCTGTTATCATCCAGCCAAGCAGGAAGAAGAGGCGAACAATTCATTCTATAAACAGCTAGAGAATGTTTCTGGATCATCAGCCCTTTTTCTTGCTGGCAGTTTCAACCTGCTGGACATTTGTTGGGAACTCAATAGAGCTGAAAAAAGGCAGGTCAGAAAATTTTTAGAGTTTGTGGAGGACAACTTTTTGTCACAGCTGGTGGGTGAGCCCACCAGGAGCTGGACTATGTTAGATTTGTTATTTGCAAATAAAGATGGGTTGGTGGGAGATGTGGTGGTTGGAGGTTGCTTAGGGCACAGTGCTCATGCAATTATAAACTTCTCAACATTTGGTGAAATCAGGAGGAACATTAATAAGACTTTCACATTTGACTTCTGGAGGGCAGACTTTGTCCTATTCAGGAAACTCATTCAGAGAGTTCCTTGGGAAGCAGCCCTTAAAAACAAAGGAGTTCAGGAAGGGTGGGCCTGCTTCAAAATGGAGATCTTGAGAACACAAGTACAGACTGTTCCTATGTGCTGAAAGATGAGTGACGAGGCAAACATCCAGCCTGGATGGGCAAGGAGGTTTTGGAGGAACTTAGGAATAAACAAAGGATGTATTATCTTTGCAAGGAGCGTCAGGTCTCTCAGGAAGTATTTAAGGGGGCTGCTAGAGCATGTAGGGGAAAAAATTAGGGAGGCCAAAGCTCAGTTTGGACTTAAAATGGTGACTTTTGTAAAGGATATTTAAAAAATGTCTTTAAAAAGATATTAATGATAAAAGGAAGAGTAAGATCAACCTTTGTTCTTTATTAGATGCAGAAGGGAACTTAGTAACTGCAGCTGAGGAATAGACAGAGGTGCTTAACACCTTCTTTGCCTCCGTTTTTAGTGGGAAGACTTGCTTTGAGGACAACTGTCTTCTTGGGTTGCTCGATGATATCAGGGAGCAGAATGATCCCCCCGTTATCCAAGAGGAGGCAGTCAGAGAACTGCTGAGCTGCTTAGATGTTCATAAATCCACGGGTCCAGATGGGATCCATCCCAGGGTGATGCGGGAGCTGGCAGATGAGCTTGGGAAGCCGCTCTCCATCATTTACCAGCAGTCCTAGCTCACTGGTGAGGTTCCAAATGACTGAGGCTGGCCAATGTGACAAGCATTCATAAAAAGGGTGGAAAGGAGGATCCTGTTAATTATAGGCTGGTCAGCCTGACCTCAGTACCTGGTAAGGTGATGGAACAGGTTTTACTGAGTGTCATCATGCAGCACCCACAGGATGGCCAGGGTATCAGAGCCAGCCAGCAGGGCTTTAGGAGGGGTAGGTTGTGTTTGACCAACCGGATCTCCTTTTTATGACCAAGTGACCCACCTGGTGGATGCAGGAAAGGCTGTGGATGTTGTCTATGTGGACTTCAGCAAGGCCTTTGTCATGGTTTGACCCTGGCCCAATGCCAGTGCCCCCATGAAAACCCATCCTCCCCTGGTGTCTGCTGTGAGATGTGATCAGAGACAGAGCAAAGCAGGCCTCCACTTGCAAACAAAAGGAAAAAAAAAACTTTATTAGCACACAATTATAAAATGGACACACAGAGCAGAATGGAAACCTGTCAAACATTCCTCCTCCCCCCACTCAATTCTCACAGAATGACACAAAACCTCAGTTCTTCATCCAGTCCATCACACTCTTCAAATAATCAACACAGTCCATCTCCACCCTTCCGACAATCACCTCTCATTTCATCAAGGAGAGAAGAGCCCCCCCTTGTGCCACAGGCCAATCCCCGTCACTCAACAACTGCACGTCGTGACTTCTTCCTTCCATGTTCAGTGCTCTCACCACTGCACATGGACCAGAGCTGCTTTTAGGGTTTCCCTTTCAAGAATGCCCAGTTCCAGAAGAGAACGACAGTCTCTCACTGTTTTGGGACACCAGTCCCCCCCAATATTTCACCCCCTGGGGCCGAGGGGTCTCACCATTACTCATCACCTGTCGTCTCCGCTCACGTCACTCCTTGGCGCCGCCTCCTCCTGTTCGGGACACCAGTCCCCCCCAATATTTCACCCCCTGGGGCCGAGGGGTCTCACCATCACTTCTTTGGCGCCGCCTCCCCCTAAAATGCAGTCTCTGTATTACAGGAAAGATTCTGCTCATGGCTATACAAGAAAGAGTCCAGCCAAAAAGCCACTCTATCATCTCCTCCACCTAGGATTTCCTCAGCTTCTCTCCGTCGTTCTTCACTTGCACCGCTCTCTCACCTTTTATATTTCCTCTCATCCGTCTCTCTCTCCTTCGACTCCCGGAGGATCAGCATTTGCCAGGTTTCCACCTTCCGCAGAAGGGTTAAAATCACAGTCTCTGCTCAGCTTGAACTCCCACACTGCTACACACTCTTCATTGGGCACGGTTCCCATTGCCCCCCCCACTTCTCTTCCTCGGCCCGGCCGGTGATATCAAGTTCAAGATAGCACTGGCACCTCTCTCTCACACTCTCTCTCCCGAGGAGGGGGGGCTGCCCACTGCTTCTCTGAGTTCCTCCACCCCTCCGTCTCTGTGGGGAACTCGCTCTTATCCAAGCCATCACCTCCCGTCTTCGGCCCATGGCTCCGGCCTACCTCCTTCGGCCACGTGGCCTTCCCCTCCCCCACCCAGCCCGAAGCTGGGCAGGGGAGGTCTGAACACTTCCATCCACCGGAACCAAGAGAGCCAAGATCCTGTGAGTTCTCGCTTTTAACCCCCTGTGTTCTCAGAGGCGGATCCATATCCTCAATGGTCAAACCAGGTGCCAATATCCACATCTGGGCACTTATTGGTTTGACCATTACCACCTCCCAAAAACTCATTTCCTCTCAAACCACGACACCTTTGACACTGTCTCCCACATCATACTCCTGGAGAAGCTGCAGCCCCCGGCTTGGACAGGAGCACTTAGTGCTGGGTTCAGAACTGGCTGCATGGCCGAGCCCAGAGAGTGGTGGTGAGCGGTGCTGCATCCAGCTGGGGCCAGTCACCAGTGGTGTCCCTCAGGGCTCTGTGCTGGGACCAGTTCTATTTAATATTTTTATAGATGACATGGATGAGGGCATCGAGTCCTGCATTAGTAAATTTGCAGACAACACTAAGCTGGGAGCTTGTGTTGATCTACTGGAAGAAAGGAGGGCTCTGCAGAGAGACTGAGATTGGTTGGATGGATGGGCAGAGTCCAACAGCATGAAGTTTAATAAGTCTAACTGCCGAGTTCTACATTTTGGCCACAAAAATCCCCTACAACGTTACCAGCTGGGGACAGTGTGGCTGGACAGTGCTCAGGCGGAAAGGGACCTGGGAGTGCTGGTCGACAGCCGGTTGACTATGAGCCAGCAATGTGCCCTGGTGGCCAAGAAGGCCAATGGCATCCTGTCCTGCATTAGGAATTGTGTGACCAGTAGGAACAGGGAGGTCATTCTCCCTCTGTACTCGGAGCTGGTGAGACCGCATCTGGAGTGCTGTGTCCAGTTCTAGGCCCCTCAATTTAGGAAGGACGTCTTGATGCTTGAGCATGTCCAGAGGAGGGCAACGAGGCTGGTGAGGGGCTTGGAACACAAATCCTATGAGGAATGTTTGAAGGGGGTGGGGTTGTTTAGCCTTGAGAAGAGGAGGCTTAGGGGTGACCTTATTGCTCTCTATACCTTCCTGAAGGGAGGTTGTAGATAGGTGGGGGTCGGTCTCTTCCACCAGACAGCAAGTGACAGAACACAAGGACACAGTCTCAAGCTACGTCAGGGAAGGTACAGTTTGGATATAAGGAAAAAAATTTCACCGAAAAAATAAAAAAATACTGGAATTGTCTTCCCAGAGAGGTGGTAGAAGCACCATCTCTGGGTGTGTTTAAAAAAAGACCAGACATGGCACTTGGTGCTATAGTCTAGTTGAGCTGTTAGGGCATAGGTTGGATTTGATGATCTTAGAGGTCTCTTCCAACCTCATTATTCTGTGATTCTGGGATTCTGTGATTCAGTCTGGGCTGTGCCCAGCACAGCTTCATTTCCCCTCGGGAGCAGCCAGCTGCCACCTGGGCTCTGAGAGTGGAGAATTTGCCCGCTGCCAGCAAGAGGCACCAGAGCCCGGCTGCTGCCTCTTGCAGCTCCAAGGGCCTCCTTGCAGCCCGCCTCTGCCCAGGCTCGGGCTGCTGCGGGCTCTGCCGGGGCTCTGCTGGGGCCCCAGCCCGGGCAAGGCCGGGCCCGCTCTCACCTCACAGCCGCTGGCAGCTCTGCACCACAGGAGACCTTCCAGAGCAGCCTCTCTGGTCTTTCTGCTTTCTCACATGAGCAAGGCTCTCCTTCCGCCAAAGAGATTGCACTTAGGGATACCAATCCAAGTGGCAGGAACCCAAATGCTCTCTGTTACGATGAACGAGGCCAGATTTCAAAGAAAAATGTAAAAGGCTCTCGTTTATTTAAAAATAAGCCGCAAGGAACGGAGGGTCCAAGATAAGCTTGAACCCCCTCACAACAGCTCAAAGATATCAACGTGTTACGAACATGCTGGGTTCTCTCTCCCACCAACTGACCCCACCGCCCACGGAACAGAAAGAACCCTGCCCAACTGAAAACTCCCTTTTTTATAACACCCCTTAGGTCCAGGATTCATGGGATTTGGATTCGCGCACTGATTGGTGGAACCTCGGTGCTCTGATTGGCCTGGGATGTCCATTCTGGGCCAAGCATTTCTTCAGGGCTTCGAACGATTGGTTGGTGTCTTGGTGCAATCACCCTTCGCCTCGTCTGGCCATTGCCTCCACCAAATCCAAACCCCCTGCCCCCTTACAACAAACAACTCCCTATTTTTCCCAAAACCAATTGAACCAAATTCATAACACTCTCCAGTTACAGCTGAAGGCCTGAATCCACACAGGATGTCTTGGCTGCCCCACTCCTCTCTTGGTTTTTCCTGCAAATGCCATTGCCTTTTCTGCCTCACGTAGAAATACCACAGCCGGGCCAAAAACTGGCCAGTGGGCCATATTCCAAAGGCAGTGTGGTCTGGAGAGGATGAAGGAAGAAGAGCCTTGCCCACTTTCAAACCATACCAAAGAAGCCATAGGTGTGTCTTAGCACCAGTAAAAAACAGCTGGTAATTCAGAATGTGATAGGTGAGTCATGCCATGACTGACTCACAATTTTTGGACAAATACCATGTATATAGATTAAGAAAAGTTTTATAGATTTATAGTTATGTTGTACCCCCCAGAGTGGTTATCAAGGGACAGCTGGAGCTGGGACATCTAGGAGGGCTGGCTTGTCACTATGGCGACATCTGAGCTCCAAGCAGGATTTGAAGAAGAGATCTCCACCACTGGACAGCGAAGAAGGGCTTGATGGACAGAACTTTGGGAGGGGTTCAAGGGTTGAAAAGGGAAAACCTTCTTTGTGAGGGAGCTGAGCACACGGTGGGGAAAAACTTTTGCTCCCAGTGCCATAACTTTTTTCTTTATTCAGTCTTCTGTTGTATTTTTGATAAGGTTTAATAAACCTTCCTAAACTAGGAAAAGTGAGTAGCTATTTGTCACAAGAAGAAAATGCTGAGCTTTCTGAAGGGGTCAGAAGGAGGGGAATCTTCCAAATAACTTGATGTTTTATAAATTTTATTTATTAATAATCCTACTCTATAAACCTATACTATAAACCTACTCTATAAATCTAAACTACTTAACAATCCTATAATCCTATTCTAGAGTCCTACTCTACAATCCTCCTCTAAGTTAGTGATGGAGATAAGATCTTGATAGATACATTCTTGTCTTCTCCTCCTTCTCCTTCTTCAAACGGTTGATGAGTGGTGCCAGGGTGCACGCTGGCTTGGCTGAAGTTACAAATGGATGCTGTCCACAGGAAAAACAAAAACAAAAACAAAAGAAAAACCAACAAAGAACAGTGAACCATATCTTTCCAAGCTCAGTGCTTTACATGCTCAATCAGGATTGCTCTGAGTCCCCAAAAGACCAAGAAAGAGGAGCGATGGGACCATCTGCTCCTCAATCATCATGTGCAGGACCTTGCCATCACAGGAGACCCTGGCCCAGAATCCCACTCATCCGCTTATTGGGATGTCTTCACCTTGCTGGCATTTTTGCCCTGCCAGTGCTCTAGAAATGGTGCTTTCTGTCCCTGGGGTTTCTTCCTTTCAGGAAACTCCAATGACTCACACAGGTTCCTGCCTTTGACAGACTGGCACTGTACTGAATTCCACAGGGAATTCAGAAAGTAGTGTCTACCTTTGCATGCCCTGCCCCTCCTGTGCTGGACGGCACCTTCCTTGCCAGCAGGGCCAGCCCAGTGGCACTGGGTGCTGCAGTTCCCTCTCTGCCACAGCACCTGGCAGTAACCCTGGCACAGTTCCCGTCTGCTTGAGTGTGCCAGGCAGCAGATGGGGCTGGGACAAGTCCCTCTCAGCTGTCCCTGTCTGCGTGCCAGAAACCCCTAAGGGTGGGCTGGGGGGCACAAAGCAGGGCCCCTCAGAGGCCCACAGTGAGCCCCCCACAGCCCCTCCTGCCCACAGCCAAATCTCTGACTGGGACTGGCTTCCTTGGGCTCCTCCAACACTGTTTCATGTCTCTGTACCCTGCATTGCTCTACTTCAATTCTTTTGCCATTAGAGAAAACTCAACACCCCACCAAATTACAAAAGAGGGTAACAGACAGAAACAGCCAGAAAACAGAGCACCTGTCCTCTCAGGAAATGCGGAGAGAGGTGGAGTTCTTCAGTTTTGTGAAGAACAGGCCCCAGGGAGACTTCATTGCCACTTTCCAAGACTTCAGAGTGGCTTTGAAGAAAGTGGGGGACACCTTTTGTAACAGGTCCAGTTACAATAGGATGTGGTGAATATTTTTAATCAAAATGGGGATCTAATCAGAGTAGGACGAAGGAAGAACTTGTTTACTTGGAGCATGGTGCCACCCTGGCACAGGTTGCCCCAAGAGCTTGTAAGTGCCCCATCCCTGCAACCAGGTCAGGTGGCAAAGGGCTCTGAGCAGTCTGATCTCTTCAAAGATGTGCCTGGTCACGGCAGGACAATTGCACCAGAGGACCTTTACAGGGCCCTGCCAGCCCAGCCCAGTCTAGGATTCCTCACCATTTTCATTTGAAAGAGCACCAAGAGTGGAGGTAAGGAGGAAGAGGGCTCATCTGATGCCTTGGATTTCAGTGGAGGAGGAGCCCATCCCATAGATCCTGTTTCACCTGCAGCCCCTTTGCATTTTACCTGCAGAAGCTCCTTGGCAGACCAGCGACACGTCACCTCTGTCTGCAGGCAGCAGCTCAGGAAGTCACACAGGCAAGGCGAGAATCGGTGGGGCTGCCGCAGCTGTGGTCTCCCTCTTCTGGCTGTCAGGAGTTGAGCCTAGGGAAAAAAGAAACACGAGGCTCCACCTGCTTCTTTCCCATCTTGAACTGCTCTCCCAGATCCCAGTGTTTAAGCTCCAATCTGCAAGTGGCAGTTTCTGGCCTGGCAGAGACCCAGAGATGACTTTCCTTTACCAACCAAAAACCCAAACTGCAATGCAGCCACAGCATTTCCAATATCCAGCAAATCTTGCCTTGGCAGCTGATTTCATTGCCTGACCTAGTAAGAGGGAGCTACATCAGCAAAGCATGTTTCCTTCCCTGAGGAGTCACACCAGCTTGCCAGGCTTTTTGGAAGACGGACATTGCTATACTAACTGTACTATTTCCAAGGCTTAGTACATGAAAGGCATCTCTGCAGTGCTTCTTGGTCCCTGAAGCACAACTGCCATAAAACAAATCGAGCTTCATCGAGCTTCTTGTCCTCTTCTAGAAAAGAGTGGTAATTGGAGGGAAAGAAAGGAAATCCACCAGGTATTCCTCAGGAAAGGAAACAAACATTTGGAATCTTACATTCAACACAGACACATTAAGATGCATGCACAAATATGTTGAGATGAAAATGCCTGCTTGGGCACACAGGAGCCACTTGTAGCTCTGACTCTCAGCTGCAAGTTTCAGCTTCTTTATGTGGCAAATGGAAACATTTCCATGGTCAAATCAGGGGAAATGGTGCCATGCCTACGGTCACCCTCTGCTCATTGCAATACTCAAATCAATGCATTAATGGTGTGCCCATTGTGGAAAGTGTTGGGTAAGAAATGGGAGGCTTGGTGGGATCTCCATGACCCCAGGCTGTGGCCTGGTCCCTATAAAAATGCCCATCCCAATACTAACAGCTCTGTGCTGGTGGTGCTGACAGTGACCAAAGAGACTTTGCTATTATCCTCTTCAAGCCAAAGGAAAATTTCCAAGCCTAAACCAGCAAACACACTCCCCTTGAGTATAAATAATTATGGCAGCTTTCTTTCCTTTTCCCACACCACCAGAGGTCACAAAGAGGGTTTTATCCTGTCCCTCTGCAGCTGTGCTCAGCCACCAGACATGGTGGGGAGCTGGAGTTCTCACTGCCATTAGAACTGTGCAGGCCAGGGATGGCCCCGCTCCTGTGGTAGAGCAACACAGCACCGGTGTCAACTGCCCACCTTGGATCCCAGCCCAAGCACCTGGCTGCAAGCTCATCAACTTGTTAAAGTACCAAGAAACAGCCAAGGGTTTTTTGTTTTTGGAGTACAATTCTAACTGCAGTTGGAGAAAAACACATCCTAAACTCATCCAGGCCATCCACGCACATGACTGAACAATGTACAGATGACTTGAAAGCCTGAAAGTTTTAAAGACCCACAGGATTTGGAAAAAATGCTAGAGTATGGAGGAAAATTGATGTGCTGTGGTTAAAAAAGGAAAAAGAAAGCAAAACTACTTGGGCATTGCTTTGGTGGTTATTTCTTTCTCGTTTTTTCTATTTTTCTTTTTCTTTCTTATCTTTCTTTCTTTTTTTAATTGAAACTGGGAAAGTATACCCTCCATTTCTCAGGATACTTATCATATATCTAAGCCCTCCACTGAAAAATTCTTGTCTGTCAGAGACAGAGCTCCAACAGGGTTCCAACAGCAAATGAGAAATGTCAGGCATGGCTGGAGGCCAAAGTGGCAGGTTTCTGAACTGCTTAGATTTCTGAACTGCTTAGGTTTCTGAACTGCCACTTCCCTTCTGATGCAACCAAATCTACAGCAGATGCTGATGTGCTGCAGAGACATTCTTAGAAGGGGACCTTGGTGGAAGTGATGCTAGCAGATGGCAATGGGATTTTGTCCAATGGAACAGAGAACATGGAACAGGTGAGAAAGAGAGCGGGATCAGTGAGGATTTGCTCCTTACCGAAACAGGAGTTGCAGCCCTGTAAGGAACTTCTCGTTCCACCATTTCGATGCCCACGATTCCAAATGACCATATGTCCACTTTGGGGCCATATGGTTGACCTGTCACCACTTCAGGTGCCATCCACCCAGAAGTGCCGGCCACGGAGCTCCGTCTACTCTGCTCAGGGGTGAGCTGAGCAAAGAGGCCAAAGTCAGCTGTGGAGAAAACAGCAAACCATGAAAGTCTGCTCCAGTTAGGAAACCAAGCAAAAGAATTCCCCACTCTCAGTCTAAGAATGTGCTGTTAAATCTCCTGGAGAACTGTCCATGCTCAGTTTCCTTGGGGCTTTAGCCAAGGAAGTATGGAATTGGCCACTTCCAAAAAAACCCAGGTTCTTTAACGCTGCTCACAGCAGTGGCCTTTATTCCCCTGAAGCTTTAGATTGTAGCTCCCTCCCTCTGGAAGGGACACACACAGAGCAACGCCACTCTTGACTGCTTGTGGTTCCTTGTCATACCTCTGTGCATGTGGCAACTGTGTCACCAGCTCACAGCAGGTGTCCCTGCACTGCCACCAGCACCACTTTTGGGGAGCTGCTGGCAGTCACTCAAAGCAGCCGCGCACCCACATGCCTGGAACGCTGCACCTGACCAAGAATATACTGACCCAGCTTGACAGAGCCGTCGGTTCTGAGAAGGATGTTGCAGCTCTTCACATCTCGGTAGATCACGTGGTTTGAGTGAAGAAAATCCAGTCCTTGCAAGCACTGAGAGAGAAAAGAGAAAGAGGAGGGCAAAAATGAGTGATGTGATTTCATCACAGAAGAAAGGAAACAAAGGATCTAAAAGATTCCCCAGGGGAATGGAGAGTAATGGCAGACCACAGTGCCACTGAGAGGAAGAGCTTGCTGCTGCAACACTTGCAGAGCAGGACCTTTCTGAGGAAAGGCATGTCAGCTTTTGAAAGAGCAACAGCACCTGCTGTTCTAGACTGTCCCCTGCAAACCAGCCAGGATGACTCCTGCTGCAGGGGATGTGCTCAGAAGCAAAGAGCATTTTGGCTGCATTCCTATCCTTTTTAGCTGAGGACTGAGAGAAACGAGTCTCTCTTTTTCCTTTACTGTTCATTTCAAATCCTGCCAGCAGCACCTTTGCTTTTACAGGCAAGGAATGCAGTGAAGACAGACAAAAGTTTAGGGAGGCAAGCTGGAGAACAGCAAATACAAGAGGCAGAGCAAGAGTACAACAGCAGGAGATAAGAGTGCAAGAACTGAGCACAGTGAGGGTGGGGACACTGGCAGGCCTTTCACTTGAGATGCTTTTACTTGCCCATAGCATACCAGCAAGACCGAAACAAAGCCTGGCACATGAAATCACTCCAGATCTGAGCCCCTGTTTCCCAGACAATCCTGCCCAAGTCCTTGGAAACACAGATGGGATTGCTGACCTCCCGACTGATGGCTGCCATCTCATCTTCAGACAGGTGGGTCTGGCTGATGACATCACTCAGAGTGCCTCCGTCCATGTACTCCATAACCAGCCAGAGCTCCTCACCCAGAAGGTAGCTGAAAGAATGAAACAAGAGTGTGGATATGAACATGTGTGGCTAGGTTGTTTTCTTGATTGATTCTTGTTTCCAGGTCCCTTTGTGACAAGGACAGAATCAAAGGAATAGACATTCCCTCTTGGCTGTGCATTGTTTGCAATCTGTGCAGTCTCAAGGAGAAAGGCAAGGAGATGTCTTAGATGGCCAGCAGGTAAAAAATGCAGTTTAGTAACAGATAAAAAAACTGTTTCACTGTGCGTTTCTGGAAAGAAGCACCTAGTCTTGCTGGCATGCAAACAATGGAAAAGAGGGGACACAATCCAAGGGAAATCCTTCTTAGTTTTCCTGGACATAAAAAGACACCTGAAAAAAATCAAGCCCCAAAACAAAGTGGTGGCTGTGAACATACTGGCTATTGATTTAGTAAGATATGACTGATCCAGTTTTTTGAATAATTTTCAAACTCTGTGTGCTAGGGAAGACTCATGCAGACAAGATGCACTCTCTTCTTATCCATTGGAGATGAAAAGAGCAATAATAATGAACCAATAATTTCAGCTCTATTTTCTGCCAGTGACCAAAGTGGGCTTTTACCTCGCATGTTTGCTAAATGTAAAGAAATATTCACAAACACTCACCTATCTAAATAGTTGACCAGGTTGGGATTCCTGTTCATCTTCATGACCATGAGTTCATTGACTTTTAGTTCCTTCTTCCTCAGTCCTTGAAGATTTATTTTCTTTATGGCCACCTGAAATGACATGGAAGATCAGTAGCGTGAGAAGTTGGATGCACGAGACCACAACGCACATGGAGCGAGTGATTTTTGCAGTGACACAGCTGAGCTGTGCCAAACGGCCTTGTGATTAGGCACTGCAGGAATTAGGAGCTGACATTGCAACAGCCCATTTCTCTGCTCCCTTGGGGCGCAGCTACAGGACGCTGGCATTTTGCCACTGACGTTTTGCCTTGTCCACTTGGTAACAGTGGTGTCTCAACTATCAGCCCCCAACCTCTGACCCCGCTCTCTGCTGCTTTGTATGGGATTCAGAAGAAGTAATCCATGCCTTAATCCTCTGTGGATCCATCTTGGGCTGTGGGCAGGGCTTAGGGCTTTTAGGGACGCCTTGCAGACCTCTCCCTAGGTGCAGTTGCCAAGTGCAGCACTGCAGGTGGCTAAGGAACTACCAGTAACTTTCAGAAGTGTTTGCTGGCAGGCAGAAATGAGAATTCAGGACTCTGTAGCCCCAAAGAGCAGGGAGGTGCTCTAAGGCACCCCCTTTGTTTTTGCAATGGAGAGCGAGTGAGCGCGTCCTTCTCTGCAAGGAAGCGCTGCCCTCCGTGCCTTCCTTCGGGCAGCTGAGGAGGACAAAGTCTGTCCCAAATGTGTTTTGCAGGCTGGTGCCACTCTGTGCTTCTTGTGCCTTTTCAGCACAGCTCCAGCCAAAGCTCCAGCCACAGCTCACACCAGAGGGGAAAGCCCCTCAAGAGCAGCAGAGTCTGAGGGGACTGTTGACATTTACCTCTCCTCCTGTGGCATTGTCGAGTGCTCTGCAAACATCTCCAAAAGTCCTAGAAACAAAACAGAAGCAGAGAAAGGAGAAGATGTTTAGCTCTTAGAGTGAAAGCCAGCCCAGCCAGGAGATCTCTGCTGTAAATGCCAAAAACCTGCAGGATGCAGGAGGGCTCTGCCAGAAGGCAGATGATGCATTTTCCTCTCAAGGGCATGGGCACTGGGCCTGTTCCTGAAGCGCTGGGGTTTACTGCCTCAGCTCCTAAAGAGAGCTTCTTCTTTCATCTTGGGTTTCAGTTTCTAAACTGTTCAGTTTTTATCCTGACCACAGAGTATCTTCTTCAGCAAACTCTTGGAAAGAAATGTTCCTGAGAACTGTTATCTGACAGCTATCAGGGAGGAGGTTGCTCTTTCAGGCAAGCAAGATTCTTTCCCTTTTATTAGTGTGGCTGTATGATTTAGAGCTATACAAAAATGCAAAGGAAAATAACACAAAACTGTCCCACACTTGAGAGAGGAGATTTTCCAGGTCCTGTTCCTTGCTGCAGGCAAGATCTTGGCAGCATGGAGGTGTCTCTGACAATGCCTTCTGAGCCCACTCACAAGTTCTGAGCTGCGCTGAGAGATGGGACAAGCTATCCCCAGTGTCTGAACATGGGGATAGATGTCTGTTTGCAGCTTGCCTGACTTCACACTGGATAGACATTCCACCAGAAAAACACCTGGCCCATGCTTGTGTAGAAGTAACTGCGGTTGGACTCACCCACTGCCAATATTTCCCAGTTCAGTGTATTTCAAAATCGGATTTTCCTTGTTCACCATTCTCCCTGAGGGAAACAAAATGCAAGATGCTGACGTTAAAGCAGAGATCCCAGCTTGCAGGAGATAGAAAAGGCAGCCCCGCTGTCTGGAGCTCTGAGCCCTTTGGGGTCAGCTGGGTAACTACAACAACAACCAGGCAGACAGCTCTGCAGCACAGGTGGCCAGCACAGAGACTGATTTTCTACTGCAGTTCCTGAGGGGAAATGTCCCTAAATGTCCCTGTGACACCAAATTTAGGAGAAACATTCGGTACAGCTCTGCTGACACGTGCACACAATACCCTGCCCCTCAGACAAGAAATACAGCAGACGTACTCAGTAGCTCCAGGGAGTCATCCTCGATGTCCTGTCGCTGAGCAGCAGCTGGGTCAGCATGGGAGGTGAACAAACGGCCCCGGCTCCACTTCTCAAGTCGGGGAGCAAATGCTCCTTTAGACAATGCTGCTGCTGCAGCAGGTTTGTTGACAGAGCCCGTGTAGATCTGGGACAAGAAATGAGTTTATGTCAGAAAGGTGGCTGGCAGAGATTACCTTGAGATCCCTTTCTGAAATGCAAGTCCTTAGGAAGGTGCTGTCAGCTACATGCAGGGCTCTTAAATGTTTATTTTTCTGGTGTCCACATCTCAAACTGGATGGGCCAAAACCAAAGACTAGTTTTACTCAAGTTCATGGCCAGATTCATGTTCCATTTGCAGGGATTTTCCAAAGGATGACTGCCTCAATCACCATTCTACTTCCTCTCAAGGATTCCTTTCCCCCTCCAAGGGCTGCAGACACACTTGCAGCTCCTTGTTCAAGTATTCTGCCTCCTCCCACCGTGTCCTCTTTTCCTGCACCATCTTCAGGTCATGCTCAACCTGTAGCACTTCTGGTGGGGATGCTACCTGTGCCTCATGCCAGTCTTGGGGCTCTTCATGGCCAGACACTCGCTGGTAGTCTTCGCAGGCTGCACGGTGAGATGTCAACACTTGCACCTCAAGTCAAACAGAACAAAGCAGTCAGAGACTACAGCTTGTCCCTGTCAGCCAAGAGTCATCGACTGTAAGTGAAAGGAAAGAACAGATTGACAAGGGATACAGACAGCTTATTTCAATGCTCCATCTGGGTCACCATGTTCCCCTGTAAAAACACCTCAAGAAACAAGGAGAGCAGGAACAGGCCAGCAGGAATCACTGGGGATGACTGCTGGCCAAAAGGCCAACGGACAAGTCCCACATTCCAGGGCAGCAGAGGAGATTCAGCACACCAGGAAATGTCCTTCCGGGTGACTGTGATACACACTGCAGCAGGATGGCACTCAGAGGCATGGCCCCACTCCCTGCTGCTCTGCAGTGGAAAGGCCAGAAGGGCAGAAAGCACCAGTTTGGTGACTGCAGTGACTGCATCCCTCTTCCACTCACTTGCTTTTGTAGAGCCTGAGGGAGGGGATTAAGTTTCTCTCTGACGATCTTAATTTCTTCCTCCAGCCTCTTCTCCCTTGCCTTGAAGCTAGTGTGAGCTTTCTGAAGATCTGCGTCCAACTGTTCCTTCATGTTCTCTAAAAAAGAAAGGAGAGGATGTTTCATGAGTGGAGTGGCTGCCACTCTTTCACTTACCTGGTTTTGTTGATCGCCCCTCTGCTGATGGAGATCCATCTCCTCTTGAATTCTTCTCATGTCGTCCTTGTTCCTCCTCTTCACTGCCATGATGGCACTCTGAGCTTCGGGCAGCTCTGCTTGTGGCTCTGCCTTGATGTTCTGTACACACAAATGCAGAGCCAGTGACTGGCAGCTGCCATCACGCTCAGCTTGTTCCTCTTGCTCCCTCAAAATTACATTTATTCAGCCACTTCTTTCTGCTTCCCTACCCACCTCTGCTTCCATTGCAAACCTCCTGTCCCAGTGCTGTTCTCTGCAGATTCCAAGGCTCTGTGCTTCCAGTGCCTGGGGGACTCCTGGCCTCCTCAGTCCCAAGAGCTCCCTTTTATGCCCCTCTTCCTGCCCTTCCCTCTGTCCCCTGGCGAGTCAGGCTTACCTGGCCATTCTGCTGGGGCTCTTCCACCTGCTGCCTGAGCTGCTCTTCCTGCTCTCGGGCTGGGAACAGCTCTCCCTGAGTCTGGCATGGCATCTCTGATGAAGCAATCTGCTCCTGCTCTTTCTCTAGAAGGACCTGCACAGAAAGCAAGAGAAGATGGGTTTCAACTTCCCATATGACATTTGTGGGCCAAGACCCAAAGACTGATGGGCCCACATGTTCCCAAAGCACTGTGCTGCTGCTCTGCTGGGTCATTCTCTGCCCAAGGGGAGGCACAGATTCCAAAGTGACCCTGGCACTACAATCAGGGTCCATCTGGGACTGAAGCTCCAACAGCCTGTCAGGCAGCTGACAGGCAAGGTGTGGCATTTCTCAAGGGTCGGGTGAGGGTCTCCCTCTGCTTCTGCCATGTCCTGTTTGTCTTTCAGTAGTGACTGACAGCCAGCCCTGTCCCACAGCTCCATCCTGGCTTCCTGGGTGAGCTCACTCCTTGTGAGAGACATGGAGTGTCTGTAGAGTTCATGTTTACTTCACCACTTTAAACATGGAGTATTTCCACATCTCTAGGACAGGCAGAAAATTAAAGAATTTACTGGGAGCTATAGGGTAGAAGAGACTGAAGGATAAAAACAGCTCAGAGGGGAAAAAAACACCATATCTGGAGGGGGAAACATCTCTGCCTGCTGAAAATCAGTCAATGGAACGTGTCTCTAATCCTTTTCTGAAAGGGATGCTTTAGGTGAGCTTTGCACTTCCAATTGCTTTGGACCAGAGCCAGGAGGATTCAATTATGCAAATGTTACATAGCTTAGATAGATAGATAGATAGATAGATAGATAGATAGATAGATAGATAGATAGACAGACAGATAGATAAATGTCAATCCTATAATCTCTCTTTACTGTCCTTCCTGTTGCTACACACATCAAGACTTGATAGCTATTACCCCGATCAGCAGCAATCCTGAACTTGCTCTCCTGTTGCTTCAATAAACCACACTCTTGGGGGATCTGGAGCAGGTAGGTCTTTAAGGAATGTGATCCAGAGCACTGCACTGGGAAATTCACTCTTTGTGCATCTGTGCTCGGACAACTTCTTCTCTGTGACTTGACCACACAGATTGGGCATAAGGGGCTGTAATGAAAAATGAAGCCCAGCCCCTCCCAGCTCCTTTTATTTCTGAGGACCAGCTGGTATGCAAAGGCAATGTTCACCTGATCAATTCCCAAAAAACACAAAAACTGATTCCCTGGGCAGAAAAAAGAGAGAGGAACTGTTAACTGAACCGTGAAGAGTAATGGGCTATTGACTGGCCTGACACATGAAAAGTTCCTGCTGCACCAAGGCTCATGTCTGAAATTATGTGTTCTCATCAAAAAATACGGCATCAAACAGAACTGCAAACTTCCAAAGAAAAATTCAAGTAGAATTCCTAACAGTCGAGGAAAAGGGCAGGAATAATGGAAGAAAATAACCAAAGTCATGTCCTTGCAGCTTGCCAAAAGCCAAAAGACAGCTGGCCCAAAAGACTTTGTAGAACTGAAGCAATACCCAAGGACACTGCAGACCAATTTCACAAGCCAAAGACACCTTGCCAAAAAGGGAAAAGCAACAAACAAAGGCCTGGCACCTCCAGCACTAGCACGTGTGCCCTTGGCCCTTGCGCTGCAGAAGCCAGGAGACAGAGCTTCCCTGAGTCAAGCAGCCAGATGCTCAAGCGCAGGCAGCAGCCCTTTGGGGCCTCAAGAGGCCAGCTTGAAGGCCATGTTCTGCTGTCACTGCCTGCAGGAAATGGCCAGCTCCTGGCAGGACTCCAGCACTCAGCATCCTCAGCCAGCAACAGGAAGCGCTGGCTGCTCAGCAACTTGCAGCTCTGCCTTGCACTAAAGACAGCACCAGACACAACTGGCACTTACTGGCTCGGAAGATTCAGGCTCTGCTGTGACCGGTGACGGAGGCTTGCTTTCTGGTCCCTCAATTTGCTCCTCTTGGGCTTCTTCTTCAGGAGCAGAGGGAGCCAGGAGAGAGGCGGCTCTTGCTTCAGTCATCTGTGGCAAGAGAGAAGCATGAGGGACAGGCCGTCACCTATCATTCAGAACCTCATTTCTTTTCACATCTACCACCACATCTTCTAAGGAGAAATCATGCCATTTCGTAGCGACCTGATTCTAAGTCACACCCACCACATTCTAATGGGCCAATTCAACATGGCCGTGAAGCTGATATTCCTGCCTGGCTGCTATCAGCAAGCAACGTTGTCTCTGCAAAATGGAGCTTTTAGTTCTAGAAAGCTCTGAAATGGAAAAGTGGGAAAGAGACAGCAAGGCCTTTACTGTTGCTGCTGCAGAGGTGGAAAAGGACAACTGGATCCCAATCTCAACCAGTGCTGGAAAAGGCAGGAAACCTTGTGCAGAAGCATCTTTGCTTGCTGGCAAAAGAGAAAAGGAGCAGGCCTTCCTCTCCTGGCAAAACAACAAGCCAAAACACCGCAAGATGCAAGTGTCACCCACTGCAGTGTCTAAAGCCCTTGGAGGCAGTGAGGGCATATTTGGTCGGGAAGCGGCCCTTGTGCTGAGCACTGTCAGGGAGGGATTGATGGAAGTCTGCCTGAAAGGTCCCTCACCAGCCTGCCATTGGCCAGGCTCAAGCTCCCTCAGCACCCGCTCACTGGGCTTGTGCTGCACAGCCTTGCCCAGCTGCCGTGTCCTTCTCTGCACACGCTGCAGCCCCTGCATGGCTTTCTGCTTCACAGGGGCCCTCAGCTGCACACAGCACTCCAGCTGTGGCCGCAGCGCTGCCCAGCACAGGGCCACGCTGCCTGCCCTGCTCCTGCTGCCCCACTGCTGCTGACGCAGGCCAGCAGGCCCTTGGCCTTCTTGGCCACCTGGCCACAGGCTGCCTCTTCTTCAGCTGCTCCTCACTGGCAGCACGCCCGGCTCCTTCTGCCCCACGCAGCTCCCCAGCCACAAAGTTGCCCATTTGACTTCAAATACAGCATGCGCCATTTCAACATGTCCTTGCTCTTCTGAGCAACACAAGACAGCACTCAAGCACTTGCAGCTTCACCCCCACTCCAGGCTCCAAGGCACTTGCCAAAGCTGCAAGCTTCATAGCAAAACGCATCCACACAATCTTGCCCCTTCTGCTTTTTGCCTCACAAGAAGGCTTCACAACTACGCCTTTTGTTTCTTTGGCTACACGGGACAAGAATGGCCCACACTCCCCCGCTTTGTGGACAACACAATCACCTCTGCAGCTTGCCAAAAGTCAAAAGACAGCTGGCCCAAAAGACTTTGTAGAACTGAAGCAATACCCAAGGACACTGCAGACCAATTTCACAAGCCAAAGACACCTTGCCAAAAAGGGAAAAGCAACAAACAAAGGCCTGGCACCTCCAGCACTAGCACGTGTGCCCTTGGCCCTTGCGCTGCAGAAGCCAGGAGACAGAGCTTCCCTGAGTCAAGCAGCCAGATGCTCAAGCGCAGGCAGCAGCCCTTTGGGGCCTCAAGAGGCCAGCTTGAAGGCCATGTTCTGCTGTCACTGCCTGCAGGAAATGGCCAGCTCCTGGCAGGACTCCAGCACTCAGCATCCTCAGCCAGCAACAGGAAGCGCTGGCTGCTCAGCAACTTGCAGCTCTGCCTTGCACTAAAGACAGCACCAGACACAACTGGCACTTACTGGCTCGGAAGATTCAGGCTCTGCTGTGACCGGTGACGGAGGCTTGCTTTCTGGTCCCTCAATTTGCTCCTCTTGGGCTTCTTCTTCAGGAGCAGAGGGAGCCAGGGGAGAGGCGGCTCTTGCTTCAGTCATCTGTGGCAAGAGAGAAGCATGAGGGACAGGCCGTCACCTATCATTCAGAACCTCATTTCTTTTCACATCTACCACCACATCTTCTAAGGAGAAATCATGCCATTTCGTAGCGACCTGATTCTAAGTCACACCCACCACATTCTAATGGGCCAATTCAACATGGCCGTGAAGCTGATATTCCTGCCTGGCTGCTATCAGCAAGCAACGTTGTCTCTGCAAAATGGAGCTTTTAGTTCTAGAAAGCTCTGAAATGGAAAAGTGGGAAAGAGACAGCAAGGCCTTTACTGTTGCTGCTGCAGAGGTGGAAAAGGACAACTGGATCCCAATCTCAACCAGTGCTGGAAAAGGCAGGAAACCTTGTGCAGAAGCATCTTTGCTTGCTGGCAAAAGAGAAAAGGAGCAGGCCTTCCTCTCCTGGCAAAACAACAAGCCAAAACACCGCAAGATGCAAGTGTCACCCACTGCAGTGTCTAAAGCCCTTGGAGGCAGTGAGGGCATATTTGGTCGGGAAGCGGCCCTTGTGCTGAGCACTGTCAGGGAGGGATTGATGGAAGTCTGCCTGAAAGGTCCCTCACCAGCCTGCCATTGGCCAGGCTCAAGCTCCCTCAGCACCCGCTCACTGGGCTTGTGCTGCACAGCCTTGCCCAGCTGCCGTGTCCTTCTCTGCACACGCTGCAGCCCCTGCATGGCTTTCTGCTTCACAGGGGCCCTCAGCTGCACACAGCACTCCAGCTGTGGCCGCAGCGCTGCCCAGCACAGGGCCACGCTGCCTGCCCTGCTCCTGCTGCCCCACTGCTGCTGACGCAGGCCAGCAGGCCCTTGGCCTTCTTGGCCACCTGGCCACAGGCTGCCTCTTCTTCAGCTGCTCCTCACTGGCAGCACGCCCGGCTCCTTCTGCCCCACGCAGCTCCCCAGCCACAAAGTTGCCCATTTGACTTCAAATACAGCCTGCGCCATTTCAACATGTCCTTGCTCTTCTGAGCAACACAAGACAGCACTCAAGCACTTGCAGCTTCACCCCCACTCCAGGCTCCAAGGCACTTGCCAAAGCTGCAAGCTTCATGGCAAAACGCATCCACACAATCTTGCCCCTTCTGCTTTTTGCCTCACAAGAAGGCTTCACAACTACGCCTTTTGTTTCTTTGGCTACACGGGACAAGAATGGCCCACACTCCCCCGCTTTGTGGACAACACAATCACCTCTGCAGCTTGCCAAAAGTCAAAAGACAGCTGGC
>NC_052046.1:70084570-70196718 GCF_015832195.1 Motacilla alba alba | reverse complement strand
AGCTGTTTTGCTGTTCTGAGTCCCTTACTTAAATAGTTGATGTGAGTCTGTGCAAGTGCCATCTCCCAACAATCGCGGTGTAATATAGTGCTAGCTTACAGATGAATCCTGTGAAAACCGAACTTGAGACGTCTTTCAAGAGATGCTCCTAAACAAGAGATTTGTAGTCGTTACTTTGACAAGATCTGTAGAGGTTTTTGGGAACTGGGTAAATGGTGTTCTGCTGGTGAATCCCAGGCATCCTTTACAGACCATTAGTGTGGCATGACCTTGCTGGATCAACATCTGCCTCTGATGCAATGCTCATTTAATTACTGGCATTTTGTAGCACTTTTCCCTGTGTCCCATTAAAATATCCACATGGACAAGGTTCTACCTTGAGGCTGAGGTATGGGAAAGGGGGGTTTTGCCCAAAATCTTTGCATTGCTTCAGGTTCTGTTGTAAGTTAGAACTTTGTTCCGTGGCACTTGCAACAAACTTTTTAAGAAACAGTCTCTAAGCAGTCTGGCTGCAAAGAATTCCTTTTCCATGTCACTGCCCCTTATGCAGGAGGATCTGCACTGTCACTGTAAACCCTGAAGATTCTGCCCTAACCTCAGTAAAGTCAGCAACAAGAAGAAAAGCAGTACACTTCTTAGTTCACGTGGAGGCGGCCGGTCGGGGGTCTGATGGCTCGACCTGGATGCCACAACCTTCCCAGAGCAAGGTCCCGCAAGAGACAGCTTTCCAGGAGTCCTGGGCAGTCCTTCAGCCACAGGGTAAGCTCAGCAAGGGGCAGGCAGCTCAGCTCTGAGCAGGGATTTCAGCTCTCGGTGATTTCAGCTCTGCCTTGCGAGGTGTACCCAGGCCAACACAGGGACAAAGAGACAGGAGCAGCGTGTGGTTGTTCTGCAGAGGTAACCTTTATTCCAGCAGCCTGCAAAGGACACCAGTGACAGCAGCTCCCTCCTGAACGGGGCAGAAACTGGGCGTTTTATGGGGAAAAGCAGGGGTGGTAGAAAGGGGAAAAACCAATTGGTCCCAACCAATCTACATGGGGTTCCAAAGCATGCTGGGAACTCACCCTGACCAAGAGGATTTCTCAGTCCATGAGAGTTTGAGAAGATCTTGTCCTAGCCCCTTCAAGGGATACCTCTCCAAGGGAGAGGGCTGGCATGCCCATCTGTCTCCACAAGTTCATATATACCTGAACATCCTATTTCTGGCCCTCTAAGGCACATAATCATTCATAGGATTACAGGTTAAACTCAACAAGCCAACACCTTAATACTGAGTGGGAAATATATAGAAATGTTAATGTATGATGTTGTTTGCCTTTACAGTATGTGCTTCTAAACCAGTTACATTTTCTTTTCTGACTAGAGGTGTTTTTTTTGGTGGTGGCTACGTTGATTAAACTCGTGTCTGATAACTGAATTAATCGGGACCCTCTTCTGATGATAGAGTGGGTTTTTCTAGCTTACAGGCCCTCAAAAAAAATTCTTACAGACTTGGAGATGATGGCTCAGATCATCATCAAAGCAAGGACAAGGTTGCTGACAATGTCAGGCAAAGATTTTTCAACCATTCATTTACCATTGAAGAAAAAATATTTTGAGTGGGCAATGCAAAAATCACAAGATTTGTCAATGGCATTGTTAGGGGATCCAGGAGTTTGTACAGTTCATTTCCCAGCTCACAGAATATTAAATGCAAAAATAAGTTTCAGAGAAAAACCAAAAATAAGTCAGGAACCAATGGAAGGGGTGACAGTGTTCACTGATGGTTCAGGGAAAACTCACAAATCAGTGATCACATGGCAAAATTCAAAACCAGGGGAATGGCAATCAGACATCAAAACAGTACAGGGTTCACCACAAATTGTAGAATTGGCAGCAGTGGTCAGGGTTGTTCAGTTATTTCAGGAACCTCTCAGTCTGATCACAGATTCAGCATATGTTGCAAATGTGGTCAGACGATGGGAGGGATCACTTTTAAAAGACACAGATAATGACACTTTATATTCATATCTATCGTGATGATAGAACAATTCTAAGAAAACAGAGAACACAAGTACTTTGTCACACACATCAGGGCGCATTCCTCGCTTCCAGGGTTTTTGGCAGAAGGGAATTCTCGTGCGGACACACTCACAATGCCCATCTCACAGACATTGCCAGACATTTTTGAGCAAGCAAGATTGAGCCATGCATTTTTCCATCAAAATGCACAGGCATTGATGGAATCCTTTTGCCTTTCAAAAAGCCAAGCGAAGGAAATCATCAGTGCTTGCCCAGACTGTCAGCTTGTGCAGCCAGCTGCATCCACAGGAGCAGTCAGTCTGAGAGGATTGCAAAGTCTCCAGCTGTGGCAAGCTGATATCACAAAATACGCATCTTTTGGGAGGCTCAGAAACATCCACGTCTCAGTCAACACATTTTCAGGGGTGATTTCTGCATCATTACATACAGGGGAAACGGCAGAACATGCCTGCAGACACTTTTTACAAGCATTTGCCTCATGAGGGGTGCCACAAGAAATAAAAACAGATAATGGGCCAACTTACACAGGCAAGCTGCTTGACAAATGGGGAGTCAAACGCATTTTCCATATTCCTCCTTCTCCCACAGGTCAAGCAGTTATTGAAAGAACACATCACACCCTAAAATCCCTTTTGGATAAACAAAAAAGGGGGGAGGCAGGTGCAACACCTTGTGTGCGGTTGAACAAAGCTCTGTATGTGTTGAATTTTTTCAATGGTTCTTTCTCAGAGCCCGCTGCACCCATTGTCAGACATTTTACGGACAGCACACAAGCAAAACTAAGAGAGAATCCTTTAGTTTTGATCCGAAAGCCAGAGATAGGACAAATTGAAGGCCCCTTCACATGAATCACTTGGGGCAAGGGTTTCGCTTGTGTTTGCACAGGGCAAGGACTGAAGTGGGTGTCAGCAAGGCACGTGAAACCTTACCGGACACAGACGCAAGCAGACACGGATTCAAGGAGCAAAGAGGCAAGCACGCAGACGAAGGCAGACGACGATGCTGCAGACATCTCATCAGACAATGATTGACAACTCAGAGACCTGTTTTTGTTTTTTTTTTTTGGACTTGAGTGTCATTTGGGTGTTGCTGCACTGCGAGGTTTTTCACAGAGAGTGAGGACATGGGCATGGGGTTCAGACAGATAGTGTTCATGTGCTTCATTCTCCTGCCTGTTGCCCTGGGTAATAGGACAGATTTTCCCGTGAGACAACCAAAGGGAAATGTGTGGGAAACTGTGGCAGAGGCAGCGGGTCTGGACAGCATTTGTCTGACCCATTCAAGACCGGGGAAACCATTCTCAACATGTTTGGTAGGTGTGCCGGTGAAGGAAGGGCTGATCCCAAAGAACATCCCTCCAAAGGGTTTGAAGTGTTTTTCAGATCCTGTGGAAGGATGGCACATTTGGATGCAGTTCCCTTCTGTGGCTCATTTCGAACCTCGGGAACTGGACATCTTTGGGTGGACAAGAATGGAATTCTGCATCACATTCAATCCATTGGGAGTGAGAGAGACCAATAACCAGACAATAGATGTCACTCCAAACCAGCTCTTTTATAAGAATGCATCGTCCTGGTGCAATTCCACCAAGGTGATGAGCAAACCATCCCTCCAAGTTCCAGCCATTTTACCAAAAGGAATGTTCTTGATTTGCGGGGACAGAATTTGGCCTGCTATCCCTGCAAAAATCAAGGGCAGTCCACGCAGCATTGGAGAACTCACATTGATAACACCCAATTTGAAAATTCTAAAAGAACAAACAGGCAGGAAAATGAGATCCATTGAACAATACAGTCAGAATTGCAATGAAGAAGTTTACACCTGGAGCAAGGCACAGAGAATTGCAGTCGCAATTTTCTCACCCCAAGCAGCATTGGGGGTGGCCTTGACACAATTGGACCGCATGGGGCACTGGTTGAGCAAACATACTGGTGCCATTTCCTCTGCACTGAGCGACGTGTTAACAGATAACGACAGTGCGAGACAAGCAACACTTCAGAACAGGGCGGCAATCGATTATTTGTTGCTGTCACATGGGCACGGGTGTGAAGAATTTGAGGGGATGTGCTGCACGAACTTGTCCGATCACTCGAAATCTATCCACAAAAATATAAAACAAATGCAAACCAGCATCAACAAATTGCAAGAAGTTACAGGATCCTGGTGGGATGATTTGATCAACTTTTTTAGTCTCTCACCATTGTGGAGGGAGCTTTTGAAAATAGCCTTTTATATTCTTATAGGACTTCTAGTTCTTCTGCTTGCTCTGCTGTGCATTTTTCTGTGCATTTGGCGGGTCATGGACAAAGTGGCAAGGCAGGTTTTCTTGGTGCAAACAGGTGGGGGAGATGTCGGAACCCAGAATGTCCCTCGGACACTCCTGGATGTTCCGGGCCCTGGTCAGGAGCGGTGGAGACCCTGGCATGCAGCCAGAAACCCCTGTGGCTTTGAACCTGACCCATGGAACAATTTACCAACCTTGCAGGAAGAGCAAGAAGTCACACAAGTTTAGGTATTTTAGTAGAAGTAGTCATGAGGTGAAGGGAAAAGTTTTTGAGTGCTGTACAGAGGGCTTTTGGACTCTGTGCAGGGGGGTTTGAGTTTTGTCCATGGGGGTCAGGAGTTCTAAGATGGAGGGATTTGGGCGTGCCCTGTCCTCCTTTCTCCTTCCTACCCTCCATGTTCAGGGTGATGTTGGCCCTCACAGATTGGTTTAGAGCAGATAGTCACTGTTCAATATTGGTAGTAGGTATTGGGGAAAAATTGTAAACATCTAATACTGTATTAGATGTATGTAATAGATACATCTAATAATGTATGATATAAAAGATGGCACCAGCCCCATGGGAGGAAAGTGTGCCTTTGGCCGACCTGCTGAGCGGACCTCAGCAGCTCAGGAGAAAATCTTTTAGATAGCATACAATAAACTACCTTGAGACCGGACGACTGAAGACTATGGAGTCTTTCTTTGACGGCGTGGGTTGGAGGAGAGACTTTTCCATTTTTCGGGGTCACCCCAATCTGAGGTGATATCCGGCAACTGCCCGTTTGTCTTGTGGAGCTTGGTTGGAGCTGATTTGAAGGTATATACTCATGTTGCCAGCAAGGCTGGCATTTCATGCTGGAATCTGTCCTTTGCAAAAGGGTAACCAAATGAGGACTTCACACTGGGATTTCACAGAAAAAGTGAAGAAAGGTGTTTTGAGAGAATTGAGAGGAAGAACAACCAAGGCCCCAGTCAACTTGGTGAAAGGGCTTTTTAAAGGGGTTATAGTGTTTCTTGTACTCTGGGTTAAATGCATGGGAGAAGAACTAAAAAGATATTCTCAAGGGTACAAACAACTTTACTGGCAAACTTCAGAAAATCAGCGAGCTTTGGCAAAAGGTTTGGGACAAGACTCAATCAACATAAAACACTTCTCGGAGCAATAGCTTGACTCATTCCACTCAGCAAACTTTGAACCCATTTGATGTTAAGTTACTCAAAATATTTCAAGACGAGGCAATTAGAAAAAAGAAGGAGAAAGAGAGAAGATATACAGAAAAGCTCACACATAGACACAAACTCCTGAATTCCAGCAGTGTTTAAATAGATGCTTCAAGATGAAGGCAGCATCAGGACATGTGGCCTCGTGCTGAGCCTTACATACCCCTTGGCTTTCATGGGCCCAGCCCCCCGGGTGGGACTTCTGGTCATTTGGTCACTCAGAATCTGGGTCAGGGCTCCAGGGCTGGAGTGTGGGGCATTTCCTCCAGTGTGCCAATGATGGGCAGCTCAGCCAGGCAGGGATACAGGCCCTTTGGGGGCTGTGAGGCCGTTCACTGCCTTGCCTGGGGAGCCTTGCCTGGGGAAGGCCTGACCTTTCCTCCTCCACACATACGTGTTCCAAAAGCTCTCAAAACATCAATCTTTCCACTCTCTGACACCACCACAGGAAATTTTGCAAGGATAAATCTACTCTAGTTTCAGGTGGGCAAGTTCTCAAACAGAATAGAAGGGCTGATGTTGCTTTGATCCTCTCGTAGGGGCCTCCAGTTCATATTTATGAGAAGTGAGCAATGAGCACTATGACCAGGACTAGAGGGGTTCTGTCCCCAGCTGAGGGGAGGAAAGAAACAGTCAACTCTCCAGGACTGTGTGGCTTGATGGCCTGGACCATCAGACCCACAAGAGCAGGTGGCTTTCGTCGACAGCAGTGCAAAATGTTGCCTGATGCCGTTGAGGCATGTAGGGGCAGGATCCATCTCTGTTCCTGGGACGACAGGGGGAATCCCAACAGCTGACTGTTCTGGAAGCTGAAGCGAGCCTTCAGCTGAACTGCCCACAAATGGCAAAAGAGCCGTGGCCCAGAGGCCCTGTGTACCCTTGGCACAGATCACTTCAGCAGAGGGTATTTCAAGGGCATCATTGGGCTTTTGGGGTAGCTGCTGTGGAGACAGAGGAAATTAGAGAGCTGGTGCCTCAGGGGATGCTTCTGCTGTGGGACTGCTGAGGCTCAAAGAACAACAGGTACCGGTCACTACCACAGCAGTGCATTGTCAAAAATAGTGCCCCAGGGGACTGCGTGACCTCCCTCCATGAGGTGGTTCATGAACTGGAGAACCCAGGAGTGCTCAGCAAGACTCGCTCAGCCTTTAGTAGTCCCATATGGCCTGTGCATAAGTCTAAGGGAGAGTGGAGACTCACAGTGGAGTATCATGGCCTGAATGAAGTCACATCACCGAGTGCTGCCATGCTGGACGTGCTCAATCTTCAGCGTGAGCTGGAGTCCATGGCAGCAAAGTGGTACCACCATAGACGTAACTCCTGCATTTTCCTGCATTCCTTGATCAGGACAGTGCAGGCGCAGTTTGCTTTCACCTGCAGAGGAACCCAGTGTAGCCCCACGCTGGAAACAGAGTCCCGCACTATTTCCCATGGCACCGGAAAAGGGTGAGACTCCAGAACATCTGCAGTACATCCATCATACCATTGTATAAGACAGCACAGCAGAGGAAGTGTTTGGAAAGGAGAGAAGATAATCCAGACCCTCCTGAAAGCTGGTTTTCTCATAAAACGAAGTAAGGTCAAGGGAACGTCACAGGAAATTATTCTTTTAGGAGTAAAATGTCAAGATAGCTATCCTCCGATTCCAATTAATTCAGTCAACAAAGTAGCAGATGTGTCCTCACCAACCAGCAAGAAGGAACACAAACTTTCCTAGGTCCTGTGGGTTTTTGAGGAATGTGTATTCCAGAGCACGGTCAGATGTGACATGGAGGAATAATTAGAAGTGGGGTCCTGAACAAATTAAACTGTTTATGCAGTAGCCCTTGGGGCAGTCAGGGCAGGACAAGATGTTAAAAATGTAGTGGATTGACCCTGGATGGACCCTGGCCAAAGCCACTGTAACATTCCCCTCTCCCAAGGGGGCAGCTAAGAGAAAATATGGAGGCAGGCTGAGGGCATGGTCCTGTGACAGGACCAGCTGCCGCTGATGCCCACTCTGCCTGTGGCATCTGCTGCTCTGTGGGTGTGCAGCCGCAGCAGGAAGCTGTGGGAAGAGGTGCTGCTGCCATGGCCCAATGGCTCTGGCACCCCATGGCTGTGCCCCCCAGCACCCGAGTGCCACTCACGGTGGGGCTTAAGGGGCAGGGCATTCAAAGGGAGAGAAAGCAGCACACAGAGATTTTGCGAGGGAAATAACAATTTCTTTTCTTTTCCTTGAACAAAGGGTTGAAAGAGCCCTGCTAGAGCTGGCAATGGGGCAGCCGCTGGCAGGCCTGGGGAGAGCTCTAGGGCCTGGGCCCCCTCTTTTGTCAGATATGCTGGGGCCCAGGGGATGATCAGTCCCTGCCCCAGAGGGAGCAGAGGGGCTGCAACTGCTGCCCTGGGCAGGGGGAAGCCTCTGATGTACCAGCTTCCTCCTCCTCATCAGAGCCTGTGGGGCTGCTGTCAGGAGTCCCTTGCTGGGAACTGCTGGAGCTGCAGCTGTTGGAGTTGCAGCTGTTGCAGCTGCAGCTGCTGTTGGAAAAACTGAAATCTCCTGGTGCTCTCGTGAGGATGGAAGCCTCAGCTCTGCCTGCACACCAGCAGACACAGCTGCAGACTTCCTCCTCCTCCGTGCTACTCCTAGGAGCAGCGGCGACGTGTGCGCGACCCATCGGTTCTCCCCACCCGAGCTGATTCTTTTTAATAAAGGCATTAAAAAGGAGAGAGATCTCCTGGCAAATTTATTTCACTGCATGTGTGTCTGCCCTGCTTTTTTGTACAGGTGCTGGTGCGAAGCACATTGTGACAGAGCCAACACCAGCCGTGAGGTCACAAAGTATGCAGTGCATATGCATTCTATTTCTCAGATATCATTAAATATGCATAAATTGCTCGAGTCTGCGCAGGTAGTCTCTGAGGGTCCAGTTGGGGATTTGTAACTTTTACATAGGGCTCAAAGCAGTAGCTGTCTTTAGCACCACGTCTTTTGTTCCAGGAGTACCACATGTTATTTTAGGATTCTGCTCAGGAATAACAAGTGACCTCCTTTTTGCTCTACACCAGGTATAACTGTGTGTGGCACATAAACTGTCACTTTTCTCCCCATTTATTTTCAAGTATATTTTATCAGTCAGGACCATGGTGGTTCCTGTTCTGAGGTGCATTGGCAATCCCTCCAGTACATTGTTTAGTTGTTTTTCAGAAATACACTCATAACAGCGCAGGGCTCCTTCCTTCGTTCCCATTTTTGGAGCTAAATATGGAGTTAATGTGCAAGGCAAAGGCACTCATGTATGAATAGTTCAAAGGGTTCCATCAAATCTGGTAACGCCAGAGCAGGAGTTGTCATCAATGACCTTTAAAGATATGGAAAGGCTGTTGGAAGTTTTGGAGTCCAGTGCAACACCTCCATGGATTCCTTTCATGGATCATACAAAGGCTTTTCCACTAGTTCATAACTGGGGATCCATAATCATCACAATCCAGTCATTCCCAAAAAGGGCCACAGTTCATTTACACATCTGGGCTCTGGTGTTTGACAAATTGCTTCCTCCCTTTGTGTCCCAAAACTACACTGTCCTTGTGAGTGTGGCAGCCAGGAGATCAGACATGGGCAGACATGGACATGGATGGTCTTGAAAACAAAGACAAGATTTCATGGGAAATGAGCTTGGGATGGTAATATTCAACCCATTTTCAACTACATGCTCTACTTCCCTGTAATGACTGGACAACACTTATTTTTGGTGCCAGCTGACTTAAATCAGCAAAAATCTTAAGTATGGAGGAAATGACAAAAAAACCATCAACTGAGTACAAAATATTTTTCTACATGTGTCAGTAACCTCGATGGCCACCTGCGGTCAGCACAACTGTCAGCCTCCAGGTTTCTTCAGGGACAGCACTGGCATTTCCATGTCAGCTCATCCTGCAGAGCACCTGGGGGCCTGGGCATGCTGCTGGCTTGTTTCCTTTTAGGAGACTGGGATGAGGAAAGGTTGGGGGGTTTTAAAAAAGAGATGACATTTGAGTGACTGTGTATATACCGGAAGCCTCACAGACTGATGGCCCACAACAGGATCGCCCAGTGCTGGCATGGCTGCACCTTGCTGCCCTGCTTAGAGGTGTTAAGCTGCTCCTTTGCCTCAGAGAGAGCCAAGTGCAGCACTTTAGAGCAGAAACACTTCATTAGCCCTGGTTTGTACAGCTGCAGTCCTGGGGTTGGTGGAGCGCCCCTTTCTGCACTTGGAAATGAGCAGAGTCAGTCACGGGACAGGGCAGGGCATTCCCTACCTGTGCCCATTGTGAAATCCCTCTGCCCTGACTGTGTCACGTTCCGCTCCTCAGTGACATCATGCCCAGCCTGGAACATGGAACTGCCCATGTTTCCAAGGACACGTGGCCATTGTCACCGGCACACGGCAGGACCGGTCAGACCCTTCGGTGGCTGCAGCGAGAGCGGAGGTGTCAGAGCGACAGCGAGTGTTGCTCCAGCTTGGTTGGTTCTAGCACCCGTTGTTCAAGAGGCCGATCCACCCACTGAGTGGAGGTAATTACTTAGAGTTCTGTGCAGAAAGGGGGGGGCTCAGGGACAAATTCACAAAGCCACCACCACAAGAACCAGAGTGTTTGAGTGCTTATACATTTGAGCAATGAAAGGAATCAGTGGTCATTGACTGCAAGTTCCCTAGTTCTCTTCATAATGAGTATTCTGTCTGCTGCTGGGTAATGACTCTTTCACTTCTCATGCTCAATAGTGTGCACGCTCAGTCTCTCCCTTCTTCGTAGTGAGAGTTTTCTTGAGTGGGTGGCCATGGTCTGCTTCTGCTGGAATGGCCTTTTACCCTTCCAGAGATGGTTCAGCAAAGTTACAGTGTTGGCTTTATCAGTTCATTCCTTTTGCTCGGGGACTTGTCCAAATGTCCATGTGCCCATAAATTCTGCATTCTTTGTGGCTGCAATCAGTGGTGCATCATTCTTCCCAAGCCTTGCTAACCTCCCCTGTGTCTGAGGTCACCAAAGCCTGTCAAGCCCTACACATCAACAAGGCAATTCAGCCAAGAAGTGACCTGCCTTTCCAAGGCCTGGCCATCACTTTGAGCTTGTTGGCTACTTCTTGTTTCATAGGAATCATCTCCCTTCTTGTTGACGAGCCTTTGAAGCCACAAAGGGCAAACATCCAGGATGACATTTTCCATACAAGTATTTTCCATTTTGCAGATTTTACAGCAGGATCAGTGGCTGTGTGGGAGCGGGAGCAGCCGAGGCAGAGCGGGATGGCAGAGCTGCGGGCCTGGGCACCATCCAGTGTGTTCTGCAGGGCCCCAGTCTGCACTGCATCCCACAGGGCGCCTAACACCACTGCGATGCCCATCAGGGTGACCCAGAGGTCCCAGGACCAAGAGGTGAGGGGCAGGTGTCGGGCTCTGCGGGTCGGCAGCGGGTGGGGGCTTGGCCATGGTGTTGGTGTCAGGCGCTGCTGACCCCGCGGGAGCTGTTGGGCAGGGCTGGGGCCCCACTGGTGCTCCAAGAGCCCCTTTGAGGCAGCTGCCCGGGTGGAAGGGACTAACAGGAGTGACATGGAGTTGGTGTCCTTGGAGGGGGGAGGTTACCAATGCTGTGGCATCCAGGAAATTCCTGCTCTGGGAATGACTCGTGGTCAAAATGCTTGCATTTCTCATTGTCCTATATTTATATCCAGGTCCCCAAATAAGTAAGGATAAATAAAACCCTTAAAGAGTAATTTTTTTGGTATGAGTAGGCATTCTTTTATTCCCAGCTGTGGTGCAGAGTGGAGAACTCCAGGCACATGCACACTACTTTCAAAGCTTTTCCCCTTATGGATACATTTTTAGCAAACAGAGAAATTGACTGTGCATTGGTTCTAAATTACATCATTCTCCTCCTTAATTAGTCTTTTTCTTGTCTTAGATACTGACGTCTCCCTTCTCATTCCAATTAGTCCACATTTTCCAGTTACTTTATTATCATTTTTCCCAGAACAGTGTATTTGAACTCTGAAGCTGAAATGTCTTGCAATTTTTTTCTTTGTCTTCTCTTCTGGCTACTCCAACATGTTCTTGGAGGGCTATGAAGTCTAGATTCCAGGTGTCCAGCATTTTAAAGCCCCAGGCTTTGTCCATTGAAGGGTTTCAGCGTCAGTTTAGCAAATGTAAAAGTTGTGGGGATCTCTCCACGACTCTGACCATGGACTGTCAAAAGACACTTAGCTACCTTCTCTCTAAAGAGGAAAATTACAATGCTTAAGACTGATACACTGCTTGTGATCAACATACTGCTTATGATTAATTAAACAATCATGACAAAGTTAATTAAAATCATCAATTAGGAAAAAGTGTATGCTAAACAAGCAATGAAAAGCTGCATAACTAATCCAAGCTGATGGGTTTGGTACCTTAGACGATTTGTTTCCATTCCTCTATAAAATGCACAGGTGCTCTTAGAGCAAACTGATTCGTTAAGCTGATGTAAAAGCATGTGAGGTTCAGGGGACTCCCTGTTCCCCTTCATGTCCAGTCCCTGTCCTAAGCTCTGCCAGCAGTGATGATTGAAACAGAAATATTAATGGAATTGCACTGAGGCAGCACTTTGTGCAAATGAGAGTGACATGGATGGAGGATGAACAGTCTCAGAAGCAAAATATTGAAGGGCTTCAAAAAGAGACTCTTGCATATTGCTTCTTGCCATCTTTGCGAGTGCTACTGCTATTTCATTGAAAGTCCAGGCCAATTTCAGATGAAGAGCTTTTTAGCTTGGCTGTCAGGCAATTTTGCTTTCAGAATGAAGCAGTTGCATGGCAGTAGGTTGTTTCTGTTAAAAAATACGCTTATGCCAAGAGACACTTTAGTGAATTTGGAGTTCCAGTGGAATGCGACATATTCTGTACTGAATGATGAGTTGAGCCAAGCCACCCAAATTTTGTTGTGTGTGGCTAACTTAGGATAAACTAGTTCCATTTTACATCTCTGGAAATAATTGAGTCTCGAGCTGAGGAAAAGAGAAAGGGTTTTGGTGCCTGTTACAGTTGAAATTCATCTTCTGCAGTTGAAGTTGTTCTTGGAGCTGACTCCGGGATGTGCTTCCTTAGTGCCAAATAAACCCCAGTGTCAGGCGCTGCCCCAACTTTGTGATCATTTTGTGATCCTCTCTGGTTTATTAGCTGAGCGCTGGCCAGTTCAATTGTACTCAGGCACTTGATTTCAAGGGAAGCCTGTGCCCATAAATTCCAGCAATTGGGAAAGGATGACTTGGCTGCATCAGAGGCTAAGAGAGGGTTGCTCTCTCAGGGCACTTTTGTAGCTGGCTGCTTTCAGAGGGAGAACTGTGTCAAAGCAGCCCTTTTTAGTCATGTGACAGCAAACCTTTGCAAATGCAGCTCTTGTTGAAAATGAAGGGCCCAGTTAATCAGCAGTGATGGAGAGCAGACTGAAGATTTTACAGAAGATTTCTGTCTCCTTTTAGCCAAATGCCAGCGAGGCATCGCACAATGGAAGTGCGCAGGATGTCAAACTGTATAACCCACTTGGAGGTATGGTTGCCTTTCATAGTTTGCTCAATGTCTGTAAGATTTTCAACTTGGTAATTCATTTCTGCAGCATATTCTTGGGACAGGGGATCCCTTGTGTTCAGAGCTGTCAGGTGGAGGTGGTTTGCCCTCAGGTCAGCCTGGCAGTCTCTTGTCACTGCATTCAGCCACTGGTTTGTTTTGCCCTGAGAAAGCCTGCCAGTCCTTCCTTGCTCCCATACTGCTGGATGGGTTGGAGTTTGGAGCATGGAGGTCAAGGTTTGGACCACTTTATGCACTTAAATTCACAGTCTTGGTAGCTAAGGTTTTGGATTTACAAGTAGACTTTTGCATACCTAGGCACTGGGCCTATCCAAAAAATTTAACTGGAAACTGAAATGACCTTGAGGAAGTGGCATAGAGAATTTCATAGAGTCATTGTGGAAAAGCATGCCTGATTTATTTTTTTTCTCTAGGTCATTAATAACTGAGTGTTTCCACAATACTGTGTTGGGTTCTTTTCAAGGAACGTGATTGGAAGAGATTGATGTCGTCTTCCCCACAGATTCCAACATTTCCCTCTAAGTACAATGTGCTTAGGTGTTGCCATTTGTATGAATCTGTTCTGAGCGCTGTTTCCCCAGGGAGCCTGGCTCCAGGCAGACACGAGGTGCACATTCCCCTTGCAGGCACTCAGTGGTGCTGCCTGCAGCAGGGAGCTGAGGCAGGTAGAGCCAGCTGCCCTGAGAACAACAGGCTCTCACCCGGCTGTGGCTGCAGTCACCTGCCTGCAGGGACATCCCTGCCCCTGCAAGTGCAGCTCTTGCTCTGCCTTAGCCTAGTGCTGAGCATTTTAAGGCAGCATCATGGTGGCTTTTTGGAGAGATAAAACTAAACTCCCAAATTTCTCATTGGGGACATTCTGTTTCAAATGTGAGTGATGATTTGTGTGATTCTTGGAGGTGGTCTACTTAGATCCTAAGGGAATACTGAACATTGAATACCTGGGGTCTGAGGACTGGCAGTAATGATACAGTTGTGGAAC
Organism: Motacilla alba alba; assembly: GCF_015832195.1. Taxonomy (NCBI): domain Eukaryota; kingdom Metazoa; phylum Chordata; class Aves; order Passeriformes; family Motacillidae; genus Motacilla; species Motacilla alba. The sequence goes on along the minus strand of NC_052046.1, from coordinate 70,182,654 downwards.
ATGGTGGCAATTTTGCTTTGGGCTGGCCCAGAGTGACACAGATGAGACAGCTCTGGTTGCTGGTAGGGAACAGGGTGCCTTTGCAACATGCTCCATACAGTACCAGTCAGGGACTGGGCTTAGTCACAGAATAAGAGAATATGCTGAGTCGGAAGGGATCCACAAGGATATTCAAAATCAGCTCTGTCCCCAGGAGTCCCACCAAGTGCCTGTGGACCTAGTCCAAATGCTTCCTGAGCTCTGCTGGACTTGGTGCCATGAGCCCACTAAGTTGTGGGTGGCCCATCCTAATGCCTGACCACCCTCTGGGTGAAGAGCTCTTACCTGATTTTCAACCTAATGCTTGGGTATGGTTTCAGGTAATTTCCATTAGATGTCATTCAGGGGTATGATTTTAGGAGTTTTGCTTGAATGCTGTGGGAAGTTTCTGTATCTACATCAGATTGAACTTCTCAATCTTAGTAGTGCCTTCACTCAGCAACTGGCACCTTTATATTGTTCTAAATCATTGAAGTGTGTGATGTTTGTGCACTTAGGTTTGAAGGCAAACATCAGAGAGGCATGGTGCAAGGAGCAGGAAGTGGAGAAAGGCATTAAAAGTTTGACCTACATTGAAAGATTGAAGGAGCGTGCAAAGAAAGGTCAGTCTCTGGGTGTGTGATGGAAGAGGCAAAGCTCCTGAATTTCCCACCAGTACTCATGAAGTCTCCATCAGCCACCAAGCACGAGTTCCTGGTTTCAAAACAGGGCCTGGTGTGTCATACCCCCTCCCTCAACCTTGCTGGCCACGCTTCCCCTGGTGCAGCCCAGCACACGGTTGCCTTTCTGAGCTGCCAGCACACGTTGCCAGCTCGTGCCCAGCCTCTCATCCAGCAGCACCTCCACGTCCTGCCCACCTTCATCGCCAAGCTTGGCCTGGTTGAATCTGATGAGGTTCCCAGGGCCCTACTCGCCAAGGTTCTCCATGTCCCTCTGGATAGCATGCCAGGACTCTGGTGTTGGCAGATTTGCCCAGGGTGCATTTAATCCCACTGTCCATGTCATTCTTGACATGGCCAATGCTTGAGCTTACAAACTGGGGAAATCATATAAAAGCACCATGCATAAAAGTAATTCTTCATAAATACCAGCCCTCCAATATCACTGCTTTTCCAGGTCTTTTTAATGACTGTTTCTTCCTAATACTTTACTGTTTGGATTCTTAATAAATCTATAAATGCTGAACAAATAGAGTTTCAACAGTCTCGGTACATCCTTTAGAATCAACTTCCTTGCCTTCCCTGCACGCCCCATTTGACAATTCTTTTTCTGGTTTTCCTTTACTGAAGTGAAAATACCTGAGCTCAGGAGAGCCCCACGCAGCTCTGCAGATGTTGTGCCTGAGAGGAAGAGAACGATGCCCACGAACCCTGCCAAATTCTTCCGGAGACTTTTCAGGACTGTTTCTCAACGACCCATCAGAGACAGGGTGATTCATTTACTGGCTCTGAAGCCTTACAAGAAGGCAGAGCTACTTTCCCACTTAGAGAGAGAGGGAGTTGTGGAAAAGGACAAGGAATGCCTTGGAAAGATCCTTCAGGAGGTGAGATCCTGGAGCTGCTGCCGGCAATGCTAACTCTTAGCTGTCTTCAATTGGTTTCAATTAGAAACTAATGAGAGGCTTAGGAAATGCTCCTTGTTTACATTTTTCCACCAGCTTTACCCAATTTCCCACCAACAGCAAGTCCATGTGAGGAAAGAAAGAAACCTTGCAAACTTTGGAGGCATTGTTGTTGTTTCTAGAATGGCTGGCAATGATAAATTCTTTGTAATGTTGTAGCTTCTCATGGCTTATTTTAATCCTCCATCTTCTACTTGCAGTGTTTAACTGCTTCATGGAGTAACGTCACAGAGTAATACTCTCCACTGGGTGAAACACTTAGCTGAGGTCCTTAAAATATCCTGGGACAAGTTTCAGAGGAGAGAATTTTGGTAGCTGCATAGGGCAGTATTTCACTTGAACGGAGCTGGGGGCCTCTCAATGGTACGCGGCTTCTGCTGGGATCTGTGGGGATTGCCTTCCAGGGAAGGCTGTTCCAGGCAAATCCTCCACCATAGAGGTGGTGGCCCAGCTTTGAGCACAGGGCTTCTTTGCTGTCGTGTGGATCGAGTCTTCAACTTCCTTGGCACCTATTATTATTCAGTGACTTTTCCAGTTCTCCTTTTAGTTCCACTGGTATTTCTTTTTCACTTTATTTTTTTATTTTTTTTATCATTCATACAATTCACATCGTTGGAAGGATGCAGTGGCTGTTTTCTTCCTTTTTCAATATTCCCTGTCCGTGTAGGCTGTTGCTGAATTCTGCAAGCATGAAGTAGCATATTGAGTAGCAATATTTCCTTTTTAGACATGAAAGAAGGGATTCTAGGATTTCAAATCTCAGCTCCTTAGAGGGTAAGAGGTGAAAAAAATTTTATCTTTCTCTTTCTTCTTGTCACTGTTTCAGGAGATTTTGAAGGAGTAGTTTCTTGTTTGCAGTGTCAACTGCCTCAAGGTACTGGCTTGCATTCTGAAAGGCCTGTGTGAACAGCACTTCATCCTGAAAACAGTTATTGACATTTTTCTGAACTTCATAGGGAGGTGGTGTTGTTTTTGGGTATAGATGAAAAACCAATAGGGTGAACTTGCTGAGCTCTAATACTCACAGCCTTTCTTCCTCTTCCAACACAGCCTTAGTTCTGCTTTTAAGAAGTGAATTCCTGCTTCTGGCTATCTTTGTTACTTTTAAGCTGTTGAAGTGTAGCTCTGGGTAGGTTAACTCGTACAAGTGTTCCCTAGGAAGCTGTAGACTCCTCTGAGCAGGCACTTGAGAAAGAAAAGCAGTTCTGTTTGCAGAGACAAACGCCAACATCCTGTGGTGCTTCACGGGATGGTGAAAACATGCCCCATTATAGGCCCAGGCTGTGCTCTGCCATGGCAATGCAGCTGGGTGAAACAAGAGGGAAGCCGGTGTCCTCCTGAGGGTGGAAAAATATGGATTTGTCCACGGAGATGATGTCCTTCAGGTCTTACTCAAAAGAAAAGGAAACAGAAAGGAAAAACCTGGCCTCTCCATGTATTTCAAATGGTGAAGCCTGAGAGTTCTGGCATAGTGGACTTGGACTCTCAAAGCTGTGTTAAAGACCAAAAAAACTGGATCCCTGGTGCAGGGAGAGGTTTTCATAGTGTCCATTTCCTGCATGCTTGCAGCAGTTTGGCATTTACTCACATCCAAATTTCCACAGCCCTAATGGACCACACCTGTTTAATATGATTGCCTCTTCTATGTCAGCTGCTTTGTTCTTCACCTTGAACAAAAGTCCTGGAAGACTGGTTTACGATTTTCTTTGCAGCTTTGCTCTAGCTTTGCAGTACCAGTTTGACATCGGTCGTCTGCCTTTAGGTGCAATGAACATGTATGCTTTAAATGTCTGTCCTTAGGTAGCCAACCTGGATGCAAATGAGGATTCTTTGAGTCTGAAGGAGCATTTCTTTAAAGACATTCAGAAAGACTGGCCTGGCTACAGTGCAAGAGATAGAGAGACCTTGGAGGAGACCCTTTCTCAGTAAGTTCAGTCAGGAAAACAAGGATTTCAGAAAACTCTCAGGGAAATGAAGGTCGGTTTTCCCTGTGAGGAAAGAGCCATGACTGTTGATAGTTTTGCCTTGTAACCTGAAATGTTGGACCATCCTTTCAGAAAACCAGCTCCATCTCCGAATGCCATCAGCACCAGCCAGTCACCATCTCTGGGACCTTCTGAAAGAGATACTCCCCCAAGAACTGCTCAGGTATTTTGTGAATTTTTTAAACATTCTCTACCATGACTGATGTCTTATCCCACTTGCTCTTGATGTCCAAGCTGAGGTGTGAAGCAGTAGTGTTGTCTTTATGTCATATGAACCTGAAGCGTGTACTTCTAATGGGATTCCTCTATACTTTTCAAGAGCGATTGCAATGTCAAAGCCTGCAACAAGCTTGCACGCATGACTTGTTGCCCATGGTGCATAGGGAACTCTGCTAAGGACAAGATGTGGATGTGGTTTTGGTGTCTGGCTGTGTCTGGGCAGGGTTCTTGATGATATGGCAGCTCTAGTAGCTAAAACGTGCATGGGCGTGCCAGTGCTACTGTTTGAAGTGAAACCTTAGGGAAGCCTAGAAGACGGACAAATTCCAGTAGTGAGGAATTTGTAGGAAACTTGTTTTTCTGTCCTAAGCAGCACTTAGGCCCCCATTTTTGATCCATGTGTGAGGAGGGGACTCTGAATCATCAGGGACTACTTTGGACTTGTCAGGCTTAAAATCAAGACATGGCCTGTTTTCTTACCAATACAAGAGGGCAAGGCAAACCTTTTGCAAGAACCTTGGAAAACATTGCTTGAAAGTTTTATTTTCTGTACCTTAAAGAATTCTCTTGAAACAGAGGAGGGAGGACACATCCCTTTTTTTCCCTAGATCTTTTCCCAGCCAGAGCAGGAAATGCTGGGGCCCCGCATCCTCTTATGTCCTGCCTCCTTGCCCACAGGCTTTCTGTCAGCAGGCTGGCATGGAGCCGCATCTGGCTCTTGTGCTCTGAGTTGCTGATGTGCACGGATGGGAGCAGTGTGTGCTTGGTAGGGAAGAGTCTGTGATCCAGGGCTTTCTCTGGAGAAGAGCAGGAGGGAGACGTGCAGCCAGACTGGGGCTTCTCTCTGTTGTTATCATCTGTGCTCTGGACACGCTGTGATCGGCAGCGCACCGGAGGCTTCTTGGGGCTGCTTTAGGGAATCGTGTGGCTGTGGGTCAGCAAGAGCTGAGTGTGTTCCTGGTGTGTCTAAGCAGAAACAGGGAGCATGATAGAACCAACCTGAGCTCCCCGTTTTGGGGAAGCCTTTGACAGAGGTTGAAGGGAGTGTCTTTGTCCCAAAGCCTTTGAGCTACAGAGCAGGAGAAAGACTTGCTGAAAACTGAGAAAGTAGGAATGAAAGAGAGAACATTTTGAGCTGCAGCAGCTCCTTGTATGACAGGCCGTTTTAGGGAAGACAGAGGCTTTTTCAGCCATTGCCAGTTCAGAAATGCTGCTTTTTCCAAATGGGAGCAAAACTAATTGTCATCATCTTTGCAGAAACGGCCTCTGGCTTCTGACTTTCTCCATCCTGTGATGAGCAAGAAGCAGAGGATGGACCAAGAGCCCAGTGATGTCCAGCCAGCAGCTGGTGGCCACTCTCCTTCTTCCTTGGACCTGCCTTCCACATCCCACTCAACTTTGAAGCTGTCTCCAAGTGTCAGCTCCCTTTCAACCTCCAGCCCTGAAGCACAAGAAGAAAATAGAATTCAGACACATTCTGGATCCCCAGTGTCTGCCAGGGTGCAGGGCAAGACTGCCAAATCCACTGGTGAGAAAAGAGAATTAGATAGGGTGAATAGATCCCATGCTTTGGATTTTTATAAAATGCTTGCCATGATCAAAGCCAAAGAGATGAGCAGAGAGCTCAGGAGCCAGGCAGAAAAGGAGTCACGCCAAACAAATGCAAAGGCTGTTAAACTGAGGGGCCACTTTTAGATATGCTTCCGTTTCAATTTTTACTGGGTATCTCTATGGTTTTTTAGTCATATCCAACTTCTCATCCACCAGCACCTCCAAGTCCACCTTCATCCCCAAGCCTGTCTTGGTGCCAGGGCATGTCACAAACCCAAAGATGCAGCACTTTGCACTTGGCCTTGTTGAATCTGATGAGGTTCCCAGGGCCCCAGTTCCCAAGCTTGTCCTGGTCCCTCTGGATGGCATCCCGTGCCTGTGATGTTGGCAAACTTGCTGAGGCTGCACTTAATCCCAATGTCCATGTCATTCTTGACATAGCTCAATGCTTGAGTTTACAAACTGGGGAAATCCCATCAAAGCACCATGCATCTAAAGAGTTTCTTATAAAAAACTCCACTCCAGTGTCACTCCTTTACCAGCATTTAATGACTGTTTCTTTTTAATGCTTTACTCTTTGGATTCTTTTAGATATGTACATGCCAAACAAATAGATTTTCAAGAGTCTTGGTACATCCTTTTGAATCAACTTCCTTGCCTTCTCCAAACCTCCCATTTGAACTGTCTGTTTCTGGCTTTCCCTCACTGTAGGAGAGAAAGCAGAGGTCAGAGGAGCCCAAGAAAACAATTCAGGTCCTGTGCCTGAGAAGAAGAGGATGATGCCTGTGAGACTTGCAGACATCGACTGGAGCAGCTGCGCTGCTGTTTACGGCCGACCCTACAGGGACAGGGTGATTCATTTACTTGCTCTGAGGGATTACAAGGAGCCGGAGTTGCTTGCTCGGCTGCAGAGAGATGGAGTCAGGCCAAAGGACAAGGATTGCCTTGGAAAGATCCTTCAGCAGGTGAGATGGTGGAGCTTGTGCCAGCAATTCTTCCGTCATGCTATTCTGCTGTTCATCCTTTTACTACTTCCTCACCTGTTCAAATTAGAGACTTTTCCAATTCTCCTTTGAGTTAAGTTCCACTGCTCTTTCTTTCTGATAGGCTTTCATCAGATGAACACATAGGCTGTTGCTGAATGATGCAAGCATTATTAAATCAACTCGGAATATTTCCTCTATAGCTAGGAAAAAGCATTTTGGAACCTAGTCAAAGGACTGAAATTCAATGTGGATGCAGATTCAGTTGATCCCACAGCGACTTTTAAGAACTCGTTCCCTGAGCCTGTCAAGTTTGTTGCTGGGTTTGCCCAGGGCAGTGGCAGGGCTTTTTCACCCTGAAGACCTTCTCGATATCATGAGAGCCATGTTCTGCCATCCCATCATTTAGATTTCTGTAGTTTGCATATACGTGTAATGAATCTTTGTTTTCCTAAATGTAGGTAGCCAACCTGAATGCAAAGGAGAATTCCTTCAGTCTGAAGGAACATCTATTTCAAACCCTTCAGACCGATTGGCCTGGCTACAGTAAAATCGATAGAGAGAATTTGAGGTTAATACTTTCTAGGTAAGTTCAATCCTTTGGGGAAGGAAAAGAGTCTTTTCAGAAGAAAGTCCTGGGAAATGAAGCCTGGATTCTTAGAATATGCTGCATCAGCAGAGGCCCATCAGGGTGATGGAACCCAACTCCTGGCCTTGCGCAGGACTCCAGAAGAATCACACGCTGTGCCCAAGAGTGTAGTTAAAACTCTTCTTGAGCTCTTGGTGCAGTGACCCCTGGCCTGGGGAGCCTGTTGCGGTACTCAAGCACCCTCTGGGGCAGAACGTTTTCCTGATATCCTGCCTCAAGCTCCCTCAACTCAGCTTCATGCTGTTTCCTTGAGTCCTGACACGGAAGGTCTGTTTTCCCTGCAAGGAAGGAGGTTTGAAACTTGATCTTTAGGCTTTGTAACATGAAATATTGGACCATCCATACAGAAAATCAGCTCCATCTCAGATCCCCACCAGCAGCAGGCAAGTGACATCTCCAGGGCCTTCTGAGAGAGATGCTCCAGCAAGACCTGCTCAGGTACTTTGTGCATTTTTACCATTGTGTAGCGAGTATTAAATTTTAGCAGACTTGCTGGTGGTGTAAAAGCTGTGGTGGGAATGTGTAGGCCCAGGCCTAAGCATGTTTTGCCTCAGACAAAGTCTGAGTGCTGTGACAGGAAGGTTGTGACAAGAAGAGAGGATCCTGCAGGGGCGGAGCAGCAATGTCCTGTGCCAACTTTCTGCTCTGCCTGGAGGCTTGAGCTCAGTCCCCACCCTCCACTCATTCCGTGGGTAAGGCCTCAAAGGGCTGGCTCTGCGTGTGTGACAGAACTGCATGAAAAAGCTCCTGTGCACAAGAGGCTGCACGAGGCTGGGGCAGATGGGGCAGAAGGGCCCTCCCTTCCTGCCGTGCAGGTGCACAGGCTCAGCTGCAGCCGTGGTGCTGCATCCCCTCATGGTATTTGCAGAGCAGGAGGGAGAAATGTGTGTGGGGGGAGGCTATGAAACCCTGGGAATTGCTCTCAGCTTGTGTCAGAGCAGTGATGTTGGCAAGGGCAGCCAGGCCTCCTGCAGCTCCGGGGCTCTGGGGCAGCTGCGGCCTTTGGAGCAGGCGCGGCAGGGCCCTGGGTCAGCCTGGATGCAGCCAGGGATGCTGCGGGCAAGGCTGAGGGCAAGTCTGGCCCTGCAGGGGAGCAGTGCAGTGAGGCCTGTGCTAGGGCTCTTGCTAGCCACTGTCACGGGGCAGAAGGCAGTAGTCCCGGCTACTGCTTCTAAGGAGCCTCTCAAAATGTTGCAAGGCATCTGTAGTTTTCTTTTCAAACTTATCCTGCACACCAGTCATGTGCATCTGGCCTGGGATGCATCCATTGCACAAGTTGTTTTCCAGTCCTAGTACTGAATTTCAACTTGTTGAAGATTTCCTGCTTGTAAATATTAGTCTCAGGATGGTTTGAAGGATTTATTCAGATGTGGAGGGAGTTGTTGTCATCCAAAGCAATCCAGATCTTCAGGCTCAGAGGAGCAGAAGCATTGGTGTGAGAGTGTTGGGAAGTGGCATCTATTATTCTCATTGCCGGCTCATCTTGGATTTGTATCATGAGCTTGATAAAGCATGCTTGTGTTGATTTGAGGGAGAAAGGATTGAAGAAGGATTGACTCCCATCGGTGGCTTTAAGCATTCATGAGTTTTGCCCTCCTTAGGAGCTGATGTGCTTTGGGTTGTTGTTGGTATTGTGGTGGTTTCAGACTGGTCTAGAGTTTGTTTTTTAGGTCTGTATTACAACAGCCTCAGTTTGCAAAGTTCCCTGAAGGGTTGTGGCTCACAGAGGAAAAAAGCTCCAAAGTCCAACTGAGAGAATTTTTACTGTTTTACATGGATAAAACAAACTGGCCAGGCTTGGTAACCTCTGAGTGTGCCTCAAGGCTCTTTTAAAGCAAAGGTCATGAAATTCTCAACTCGGCAGAAATGTTGGCATGCCCTAATTTTCTTTTGATTTCTCCTTCATAGGGTAGCCCCAGGTACTCTGAGATGAAGAGCAGATGCAAGTACCTCCACAAAAAGCTGTTCCGCATTCAGCAATGAATATGTGAATTTGGCAAGCAGCAAGTGGAGTCCTGGCACCAGTCATCTGCATCAGCAAGCGAACATCTATGAACTCCGGCTTTTTTATTTGAAAAGAAGATTAGTTGTTTTAGGATTCTTCAAGCTAGCAATTGTAGGATGAGTAGGATTAGTTCTTCTAAGAATATAGAAGTTAGTCTTGAACTTTAGTAATAAAGAAGGCACTTCAGTAGTAAAGAACTTGGATTCTTGTTAACTCCTTCTCCTATTGTCACTTAGATCATATTTGGAGTGGCTTTCTTCTGCTCAATTCTTCTCTTCAAAACTTAGGTTTGTCCATTGAATCAGTTTTATCAGTGGAGGGTGGAAGGCCACTCCCTCTACTGTGAAGCTGTGCACATTTGAAGAAAATATTGCAGCCAATGGAAATTCTTTATGATTAGAAGAAGCCTGTTTTTTGACCGTTCTTTTAAATTTAAGATCTTTGCCCTAAGTAGTGGAAGGCGTAGAGGTTTATGTGACCCCGTCCCCAAATCACCTTCCTCTGGAGGGTTCCAGTGGAGTGCGCATGGGCTGCTCTAAGCTGTCAGCTGAAGTTCTAAGAGCTGCTTGTAAATCATGGCCTCATTTTGTCAGTGAGCCAAGGAATATCCAGATCTTTTGCAAGAGATTTGTAAATCACATGGAGAAGTGTTGGAGGCCAGGTACTTCAATGGGTTTGAAAGAGAAGTTGGGTTCAAGTGTCCCTATGGAAAACCATTTCTTTGCATATTTTAAACTATCCTGTCACAACCACTCTTTCTAGAGAGACACAGATGTTGATTCCTGCACAGACCTAAGGGGACTTTGATGCCTAGTCCTTTTCCTAAGTTTCCTGCCATTTATTTATTCAGCTGACACAGCTAACCCAGTGGATGTGTTATTAGCAAAGCCATAACCTCCTTTTGGGCAACAATATGAAATTGACTGAGGGAGGATGATATTTGGGAACACTCAATAGGGCTGCGAATGCCCCTTTCTTCCTTGGACAGTATTCTGCCAACTCCTCAGTTGTTTCCATGCAATGATGTTGAGTCCCCAAACCTGAGAGGCCTTAGGGTGTTTTGTGATTGAACAGCTGAGCCATCGTTGCCCTTCTGTTCTCCTTCAAGTGAAGGTCAAGAAATGTCACCTCTCAAACCCTGAGACTTGAGTGCTTTTTTGTCTGGGTCAGGGGGTGCTCCTACAGCTCTGCAACGCAGCAGCCCCAGGAAGGCTGCCGTGGGGGGCATGGGGTGAATTGTGCTGGGGAGCCTCCCCTTGGCCTGGTGGCTGCTGCTGGTTGACAGAAGGTGCAGGAGTCTGCTGGCGAGAGTGTGGGCTGAGACTGAGGATTTTTCATAGTTACCCTTTCATGACTCATCTTTCCTTCTATGGAATTTCTTCTAACTAGTTCTACACAGCACAAAAAATGCTATAGTTTCATGCTTTTTCAAGTCTACGCATCAAATTCTCAGTTGACTCTGTTTTCCCCTGCATTTCCTGTTGTGCTTGGGCTGGCTCCTCTTGAGGGAGGGTGTGTCAATGTTCTGGTCCCATCCCCTTTAATTGCTGCAGGAGTGCTTAGGAGCACTTGAAATGGTCCTTTCCACTTTTCATGAAGTGCCTTGTTGCTGTGCTTTCTGACATAAGACACAGTCCCCAGGTTGATGAGGATGGACCTGAGCATCCAAAGCCATCAGGGATGGTCATAGCTGAAATTTCTGCAGAGATGAGAGCACATTTTGCAAAGATGGTAAAAAGGGATTTAAAGTATCATTTCATATCACATGACTTTCTCTGGAAGGGATAGGAACTTGGGAAGGTCTTCCCTAGAGCATTTCATGGGGGCTGACGTTTTCTTTCAAAGCCACTGGACTTCTGATCCTCAATAGTGGCAGAGGAAGCACTTTTGGCCACTTCAGTGAGGTTTTCTGGCAATTTTACTGATTTCTTTCTTTAGACTCTGATTTTTTTCTCTCAATCTTGCTGCTGGGCTAAGATCTTTATGGGTAGAGAAAGTCTCATTTAACTGGGAGTGTTTTACATCAATTTTCTATACTTTCAGCTATGGCTGAGAATCTCTATCTGATGACATTCCAAAAGGAATCTCTAATCTTAGTAGTATTTTTTTTTTTTTTACCTGGAGGTATTTGTCTAGCTTTGTTTGGTGTGACAAGGAAAAGCCTCTGGCCATGTAGAAAATGTGTCCACTAAACCCAATCAGTACTTACATCATTATTTTTTATTTAACTCAGAAAAATCTCTTTGGCATTAATCTCCTGCACCAGTACCCCTTTTTTGGGATCCCTAAGGGCAGTCTTTTGTAAAACTGTGCCATGCTCTGTTAGCAAATTTTACATTTCTCTTGTCACAGTCCCTGTCAGCCTAACACTAAGTAGCTGCCTTTCCAAATTGTCCACTGTACCTTCCATAGCCCAATGGGTTTCTTTACGTTTGTCTTCTCTAGTTTGCATCATTATGGCTAGAGGCACTCCAACTTGTTGATTTGTTGCTACCCCCAACCTTTAGGAGGACATCAGCCAGTTAAGGATTTTGCAGAATGATTGTTTTCATCATGGTCTTCTGTGTCTGATTTGGAAAGGTTCACAATTTTGGAAAGAATTGCCAAGAAGATGCTTTGTTCTGCCACCTCTCCAGCACTTTTGTCTGCTCATCAGTCTCCTGTGCTTGTGTGAACTGGGGAGCTTTGCAGTGCGTTATCGCTACTCGAGCAGGGAACTGTACACTCCCAAAGCTGTGCCTATTGGATTGGAGATGCTGATTCCTTGCAGAAGGATTGGGGAACTGTCCTAGTTTAGGGCAAATTTGGGAGAAAACCTGCAAAAGGAGGCCCCTCCAGAAAGCAAACCCACACAGCCCCTCCCTCCAACCGGTTCGGGAAGGATTCCTCGGAGAGAAGTGGAAAGAACCTGTTTATTTAACAGGCACAGCACCCCCAGCACACAGAATGAACAATACCAGATGATAACACTCCTTCACCACTCTGAAAAGGATGACAAATTCAGAAAGTCTCTCCTGGGGGGTGGTTGCTCTGTTGTCAGTCCCTCTGGCGCTGGAGATGGCTGCTACAAGCCACGAGGTGCAAGCTCTCGGTGTTTCCAGGTCCCAGTCCAGAGCAGGTTCAAGTAGTTCCAAAAAGGGAAGGAAAAAAAGAGAAAAAAAAAGGAAAAAGAAAAAAACAGTCCAGAGAAAAAAAAATTGGACTGCTTAGCTAAACTAGCTAATGAGCAGAAGCAAAAGCAAAAGCAAAAGCGAAGCAGGAGCAAGCAGAGGCCAGAGCAAGAGCAAAGCAAAAAGCCCAGCAAAAAGCAAAAGCCGCACTTTGTACTCCCTGTCTCTGTGTCCCATCAGCCGTGGGGGAGCGGGCTGATAACAAAACCCAAAACAAAACATTCACTCTTCAGAGCCAGTCTTGAAGGCACAGAACATAATATCCACCATAAACAGAACACACAAATGGGGATACAAGCATCATAACGTCACCCTAGGACAGGAACATAGCAGGGTTCAAGGCAGTAGCTGTCTTTAGCACCATGTCTTCATTCCAGGAGTACTCCCTGTTACTTTCAGATTCTGCTCAGGGAAAACCAGTCAGCTCCTTTTTGCTCTACATGTGTAGGACATCAATTGTCACTTTTTCCCCATTTATTTTCAAGCCTATTCTATCAATACAATTGCAATGGCCGTGGTGGTTCATGCTCTGAGGCGCCCTGGCCATCCCTTGGAGACAATGTTTAGATGTTTTTTAAGAAATATGATCTTCCCCCAGGGTTTTTTCCCTGCATTGCCAGTCTTGGAGATAAATACGGAATTACTGTGCAAGGCAAAGACACTCAGTTATGAACGATGCAAAGGGTTCAGTCGAATCTGGTAACTCTAGAGCAGGGGCTGTCATCAATGTCTTTTTCAAGACATGGAAAGGCTGTTGGGCATTCCAGAGTCCAGTGAAGCACCACCTTGGATTCCTTTCATCGTTCATACAAAGGCTTTTCCAACAGTCCATAACCGGGGATCCATAATCATCACAATCCAGTCACTCCCAAAAAGGGACATAATTCTTTTACAGATGTCGGCTCTGGTGTTTGACAAATTACTTCCTTTCTTCCCCAAACTACACTGACCTTGTGAGCGTGGCAGCCAGGAGATCAAACACGGGCAAGTATGGACATGGTCTTGAAGACAAAGACAAGATTTCATGGGAAATGAGCTTTGGATGGTAATATTCAACCCATTTTAATTGACATGCTGTTATTCCCTCTCCCTGTAATGACTCAAGGAGGGTTTCTTTGGTGCCAGCTGAGTGAAATCAGGAATTAGTTTGGTTCTGGAGAAAGAGGAAAGTCAAACTGAGTATAAGCTGAGTATAGAATATTTTTCCAGATGCATCAGTAACTTCAATGGCCACCTGCAGTCACCACAACCGTCAGTCTCTAATTGTGTTCATGGTCCTTCCATGGCTCTGCCATGTCAGCTTGGCCTGCAGAGCAACTGGGGGCCTGGGCATGCTGCTGGCTTGTTTCCTTTTAGGAGACTGGGATGAGGAAAGGTCGGGGGGTTTTGTCAAAGAGAGGATTTTTGAGTGACTGTGTATATGCCGGAAGCCTCGTGACAGACGGGCCCACAACAGGATCACCCAGTGCTGGCAGGGCTGCACCTTGCTGCCCTGCTTAGAGGTGTTAAGCTGCTCCTTTGCCTCAGAGAGAGCCAAGTGCAGCACTTTAGAGCAGAAAAACTTCATTAGTCCTGGTTTGTACAGCTGCAGCTACTGGGGTTGGTGGAGCGCCCCTTTCTGCACTTGGAAATGAGCAGAGTCAGTCACGGGACAGGGCAGGGCATTCCCTACCTGTGCCCATTGTGAAATCCCTCTGCCCTGACTGTGTCACGTTCCACTCCTCAGTGACATCATGTCACTGGAACATGGAACTGCCCATTTTTCCAAGGACACGTGGCCATTGTCACCGGCACACGGCAGGACCGGTCAGACCCTTCGGCGGCTGCAGCGAGAGCGGAGGTGTCAGAGCGACAGCGAGTGTTGCTCCAGCTTGGTTGGTTCTAGCACCCGTTGTTCAAGAGGCCGATCCACCCACTGAGTGGAGGTAATTATTTACAGTTCTGTGCAGAAAGGGGGGGGCTCAGGGACAAATTCACAAAGCCACCACCACATGAACCAGAGTGTTTGAGTGCTTATACATTTGAGCAAAGAAAGGAATCAGTGGTCATAGACTGCAAGTTCCCTAGCTCTCTTCATAATGAGTATTCTTTCTGCTGCTGGGTAACAATCCTCTCACTTCTCATGCTCAATAGTCTTCAGACTTAGTCTTTCCCTTCTTCTTAGTGAGAGTTTTCTTGAGTGGGTGGCCATGGTCTTCCCCTGCTGGAATGGCCTTTTACCCTTCCAGAGATGGTTCAGCCAAGTTACTGTGTTGGCTTTATCAGTTTGTTCCTTTTGCTCGGGGACTTGTCCAAATGTCCTTGTGCCCATAAATTCTGCATTCATTGTGGCTGCAATCAGTGGTGCATCATTCTTCCCAAGCCTTGCTAACCTCCCCTGTGTCTGAGGTCATCAAAGCCTGTCAAGCCCTACACATCAACAAGGCAATTCAGCCAAGAAGTGACCTGCCTTTCCAAGGCCTGGCCATCACTTTGAGCTTGTTGGCTACTTCTTGTTTCATAGGAATCACCTCACTTCTTGTTGATGAGCCTTGGAAGCCACAAAGGACAAACATCCAGGATGACATTTTCCTTACAAGTATTTTCCATTTTGCAGATTTTACAGCAGGATCACTGGCTGTGTGGGAGCGGGAGCAGCAGAGGCAGAGCGGGATGGCAGAGCTGCGGGCCTGGGCACAATCCAGTGTGTTCCGCAGGGCCCCAGTCTGCACTGCGTCCCACAGGGCGCCTAACACCACTGCGATGCCCATCAGGGTGACCCAGAGGTCCCAGGCCCAAGAGGTGAGGGGCAGGTGTCGGGCTCTGCGGGTCGGCAGCGGGTGGGGGCTTGGCCATGGTGTTGGTGTCAGGCGCTGCTGACCCCGTGGGAGCTGTTGGGCAGGGCTGGGGCCCCACTGGTGCTCCAAGAGCCCCTTTGAGGCAGCTGCCCGGGTGGAAGGGACTCACAGGGGTGACATGGAGTTGGTGTCCTTGGAGGGGGGAGGTTACCAATGCTGTGGCATCCAGGAAATTCCTGCTCTGGGAATGACTCGTGGTCAAAATGCTTGCATTTCTCATTGTTCTATATTTATATCCAGGTCCCCAAAAAAGTAAGGATAAATAAAACCCTTGAAGAGTAATTTTTTGGTATGAGTAGGCATTCTTTTATTCCCAGCTGTGGTGCAGAGTGGAGAACTCCAGGCACATGCACACTACTTTCAAAGCTTTTCCACTTAATAATACATTTTTAGCAAACAGAGAAATTGACTGTGCATTGGTTCTAAATTACATCATTCTCCTCCTTAATTAGTCTTTTATCTTGCCTTAGATACTGACGTCTCATTCCAATTAGTCCACATTTTCCAGTTACTTTATTATCATTTCAATTCCAATTCATTCCAATTAGTCCACATTTTCCAGTTACTTTATTATCATTTTTCCCAGAACTGTGTATTTGAACTCTGAAGCTGAAATGTCTTGCAATTTTTTTCTTTGTCTTCTCTTCTGGCTACTCCAACGTGTTCTTGGAGGGCTATGAAGTCTAGATTCCAGGTGTCCAGCATTTTAAAGCCCCAGGCTTTGTCCATTGAAGGCTTTCAGCGTCAGTTTAGCAAATGTAAAAGTTGTGGGGATCTCTCCACGACTCTGACCATGGACTGTCAAAAGACACTTAGCTACCTTCTCTCTAAAGAGGAAAATTACAATGCTTAAGACTAATACACTGCTTGTGATCAACATACTGCTTATGATTAATTAAACAATCATGACAAAGTTAATTAAAATCATCAATTAGGAAAAAATATATACTAAACAAGCAATGAATAGCTGCATAACTAATCCAAGCTGATGGGTTTGGTACCTTAGACGATTTGTTTCCATTCCTCTATAAAATGCACAGGTGCTCTTAGAGCAAACTGATTCGTTAAGCTGATGTAAAAGGATGTGAAATTCAGGGGACTCCCTGTTCCCCTTCATGTCCAGTCCCTGTCCTAAGCTCTGCCAGCAGTGATGATTGAAACAGAAATATTAATGGAATTGCACTGAGGCAGCACTTTGTGCAAATGAGAGTGACATGGATGGAGGATGAACAGTCTCAGAAGCAAAATTTTGAAGGATTTCAAAAAGAGACTCTTGCATATTGCTTCTTGCCATCTTTGCGAGTGCTACTGCTATTTCATTGAAAGTCCAGGCCAATTTCAGATGAAGAGCTTTTTAGCTTGGCTGTCAGGCAGTTTTGCTTTCAGAATGAAGCAGTTGCATGGCAGTAGGTTGTTTCTGTTAAAAAATACGCTTATGCCAAGAGACACTTTAGTGAATTTGGAGTTCCAGTGGAATGCGACATATTCTGTACTGAATGATGAGTTGAGCCAAGCCACCCAAATTTTGTTGTGTGTGGCTAACTTAGGATAAACTAGTTCCATTTTACATCTCTGGAAATGATTGCATCTAGAGCTGAGGAAAAGGGAAAGGGTTTTGGTGCCTGTTACAGTTGAAATTCATCTTCTGCAGTTGAAGTTGTTCTTGGAGCTGACTCCGGGATGTGCTTCCTTAGTGCCAAATAAACCCCAGTGTCAGGCGCTGTCCCAACTTTGTGATCATTTTGTGATCCTCTCTGGTTTATTAGCTGAGCGCTGGCCAGTTCAATTGTACTCAGGCACTCGATTTCAAGGGAAGCCTGTGCCCATAAATTCCAGCAATTGGGAAAGGATGACTTGGCTGCATCAGAGGCTAAGAGAGGGTTGCTCTCTCAGGGCACTTTTGTAGCTGGCTGCTTTCAGAGGGAGAACTGTGTCAAAGCAGCCCTTTTTAGTTGTGTGACAGCAAACCTTTGCAAATGCAGCTCTTGTTGGAAATGAAGGGCCCAGTTAATCAGCAGTGATGGAGAGCAGACTGAAGATTTTACAGAAGATTTCTGTCTCCTTTTAGCCAAATGCCAGCGAGGCGTCGCACAATGGAAGTGCGCAGGATGTCAAACTGTATAACCCACTTGGAGGTATGGTTGCCTTTCATAGTTTGCTCAATGTCTGTAAGATTTTCAACTTGGTAATTCATTTCTGCAGCATATTCTTGGGACAGGGGATCCCTTGTGTTCAGAGCTGTCAGGTGGAGGTGGTTTGCCCTCAGGTCAGCCTGGCAGTCTCTTGTCACTGCATTCAGCCACTGGTTTGTTTTGCCCTGAGAAAGCCTGCTAGTCCTTCCTTGCTCCCATACTGCTGGATGGGTTGGAATTTGGAGCATGGAGGTCAAGGTTTGGACCACCTTGTGCACTTAAATTCACAGTCTTGGTAGCTAAGGTTTTGGATTTACAAGTAGGCTTTGGCATACCCAGGCACTGCACTTATCCATAATAATTAATTGGAAATCAAAAGAAAAATGACCTTGAGGAAGTGGCATAGAGAATTTCATAGAGTCATTGTGGAAAACCATGCCTGATTTAATTTTTTGTCTTGGCCATTAATAAGTTTGCCAAAATTCTGTGTTGGGTTCTTTTCAAGGAAAGTGATTGGAAGAGATTGATGTCATCTTCCCCACAGATTTCAACATTTCCCACAAATCACAACGTGCTTAGGTGTTGCCATTTGTATGAATCTGTTCTGAGTGCTGTTTCCTCAGGGAGCCTGGCTCTAAGCAGACACGAGGTGCACATTCCCCTTGCAGGCACTCAGTGGTGCTGCCTGCAGCAGGGAGCTGAGGCAGGTAGAGCCAGCTGCCCTGAGAACAACAGGCTCTCACCCGGCTGTGGCTGCAGTCACCTGCCTGCAGGGACATCCCTGCCCCTGCAAGTGCAGCTCTTGCCCTGCCTTAGCCTAGTGCTGAGCATTTTAAGGCAGCATCATGGTAGCTTTTGGAGAGACAAAACTAAACACCCAAATTTCTCATTAGGGGCATTGTGTTCCAAATGTGAGTGATGATTTGTGTGATTCTTGGAGGTGGTCTACTTAGATCCTAAGGGAATATTGAACATTGAATACCTGGGGTCTGAGGACTGGTAGTAATGATACAGTTGTGGAACTTGGTGGCAATTTTGCTTTGGGCTGGCCCAGAGTAACTCAGGTGAGACAGCTCTGGTTGCTGGTAGGGAACAGGGTGCCTTTGCAACATGCTCCATACAGTACCAGTCAGGGACTGGGCTTTGTCACAGAATCAGAGAATATGCTGAGTGGGAAGAGATCCACAAGGATATTCAGAATCCGCTGTGTCTCCAAGAATATCCAGTATCATTTTAAATCAACTTCCTTGCCTTCTCCCAGCTTCCCATTTGACACTTCTTTTTCTCTTTTCCTTTTCTTTGGGAAAAGAAGCAGATGGGAGAAGAGCCAAACCAAACACCTCATGTCCTGCCCCTGAGAAAAAAAGAGCAAAGTCCATGAAGACTGCAGAGAGGGAAGAGAATCCTTGCGGTGCTGTTTATCGGCGACCCTACAGGGACAGGGTGATTCATTTACTTGCTCTGAGGACTTACAAGAAGCCAGAGTTACTTGCTCGCTTGCAGAGAGATGGAGTCATGCAAAAGGACAAGGGCACCCTTGGAAAGATCCTTCAGCAGGTGAGATTGTGGAGTTTCTGCCAGCAATTTTTTCGCAACAATAGTTTTTGTTCCTAACTGTCACTCGTTCCTCCACTGTATAGATTAGATACATAATGAGCCAGTTAGGAAATGCTCCATTTAAGTTTGTCCATCAGCTTCATCCAGAGGTCTCAAGCTGCAAGTCCGTGTGACAAATAGAAAGAAAA
The DNA here is from genome assembly GCF_015832195.1 of Motacilla alba alba. Taxonomy (NCBI): domain Eukaryota; kingdom Metazoa; phylum Chordata; class Aves; order Passeriformes; family Motacillidae; genus Motacilla; species Motacilla alba. The sequence continues at coordinate 70,163,718 of NC_052046.1, read as the reverse complement.
CTTCAAGACTTTTGGGGCACTGTTGTTTTGCTAGAAAAGCTGGCAGTGAGGAACACTTTGTAATGTTGTTGCTCCTCATGCCATATTCCATTCTCTTTCTTTTCTGTGCACTGTTTAACTGCTTCATGGAGTAACTTCACAGGGGTTCCTTGATTGTGTGAAATGGTTTGTCATGGCACTTAAAATTTCCTGGGAGAAGTTCCAGAGCAGAAAAGTTCAGGACTGTAGAGGCCAGTATTTCATTTGAACGGAGTTGGTTGCCTCTCAATGGTACTTGTCTTCTCTGGGATCTGGGAATTGCCTTCCAGGGAAGGGAGTTCCTGGCAAATCCTCCTTGATAAAGATGGTGGCCAAACTTTGAGCGGAGGGTTTCTTTGCTGTCACATGGTGTAAATCTCCATCTTCCTTGGAACTCTTTTATTCAGTAACTTCTCCAGTGCCCATCTGAATTCCACTGGTATTTCCTTATTGTAGCCAGTAATAGGATGCAGAGGCATTGAAAGAGGCAGTGGTTCTTTCCTTCCTTTTTCAATATTCCCTGTTCCTCCATGGCTGTTGCTGAATGATGCAAGCATTAATATATCAAGTAGGAACATTTCCTCTTTAGTTAGGAAAAAATGTGCCTTGCAACCTAGTCAGGGGTAGAACATGAAACATGGAAACAGTTTCAGTTGATGCCACAGTGACTTTTAAGAACTCCTTCCCTGAGCCTGTGAAGTTTGTTGCTGGGTTTGCTCAGGGCAGTGGCAGGGCTTTTTCACCCTGAAGACGTTCACAATATAATGAGAGCCATGTTCTGCCATCCCAGCTGAAGTAGCCAATTTAGATTGCAAGTTGATTATAAATTTTCCAAGTTCAGCTCCTAAGAAGGTCGAGGATGAAAACGGTTTCTCCTGTTCCAAAGTTTGAGAAGATTTCCCTGGAGACAATGTGCTGTATGAGGTGTGAACGGCCTCCAGGTCCTGGTTTGCCTCCTGAAAGGGCTGTGTGAGCCGCCCTGCACCCTGAAATGCCTTGGCTCAGGCTTTTGTGGACATCAGAGCAAGTGGGGGTTTATTTTGTATAAATCTCAAATGAGCAGCCTGAGCTTGCTGAGACCTGGTACACACACACACTGACCTCTCTACCAGCCCTACCTGAGTTCTGCTTCTAAGAAGTGAGTTCCTGGGTGAGTGATTCTGAGTATCTTTGCTACTTCTACTTTTTTTTTTTTCAGCTGTGTAAAAATAGAGATCAACACAGGCATACATGATCAATGTTTATCATGTTTTCCAGGAGAAAAGTCAAAGTTGTGACAGGTGTTGGTGGTGTGTTAGATGAGTTATTCAGTGTGTTGCAGGGGTCAAACCGATGGAGACTTTCCCAATGGGCTTTTGTATGGAACTCTGAGCAGGTGTCAGGTGATGAAGGCTAAACCAGCACTTTTGATATCAGTGGTCTTGAGGTTTTACTACCTGATTTTACCTTTAGAGTAGACTTTGTGTTTGTCTTGAGGAGGCTATGAACCTCATTTCTTCTCAAAGGAATACAGCAAAGCATGTGCACGGCCTTCTCATGGCAGGACGTTGCAGGAATGAACCCTGGCCCTGCCAGATGAAGAGGGACTCTGGGCCTGACCCTCTCTCCTTACACATTGTAGCACTAAATGTTGTTTTCAAAGGAACTCTTGCTAGATACTAATGGAGGTACTTGGTTGTTTCCAATTGTTGAAACATTAGTATGGCTTAGAACTAATGTGGTAGAGGAAAAATTCCTCTCTGTACAAAAAGATATTGTTTACTTTAAACTGGGTGCTCACAAACAGCTGTTCAGGACCATTTAGATTTCTGCAGTTCGCATGCAGCACGCATAATGAACATGTGTTTTCCTGAATGTCTGCCTGTAGGTAGCCAAGTGGAATGCAAAGGAGAATTCCTTCAGTCTGAAGGAACATCTATTTCAAACCCTTCAGACTGATTGGCCTGGCTACACTGAAATAGACAGACAGAATTTGAAGACAATACTTTCTAGGTAAGTTCAGTCTTTCAGAAAAAGACGGGGTAGGGGTGGGGAATGCCCTGGGAAATGAAGCCTAGATTGTTAGAATATGCTGAGGTAGCAGGGACCTGCCAGGATCTGGGCCCCACACAGGACACCATGAGAATCACACGCTGTACCCAAGAGTGTTGTCCAAACACTTCTTGAAGCCTCCTGTAGTGACCACTGGCCTGGGGAGCCTGTTGCAGTGCTCAAGCACCCTCTGGGGCAGAACGTTTTCCTGATATCCTGCCTCAAGCTCCCTCAACTCAGCTTCATGCTGTTTCCTTGAGTCCTGACACGGATGGTCTGTTTTCCCTGCAAGGAAGGAAGTTTGAAACTTGATCTTTAGGCTTTGTAACATGAAATATTGGACCATCCATACAGAAAATCAGCTCCATCTCAGATCCCCACCAGCAGCAGGCAAGTGACATCTCCAGGGCCTTCTGAGAGAGATGCTCCAGCAAGACCTGCTCAGGTATTTTGTCCATTTTTAACATTCTGGACTGTATAGTAAATTTTAGCAGACTTGCTGGTGGTGTAAAAGCTGTCATGTGAATGTGCAGGATCTTCCCTTTTGGGGAAGCCTTTGATGGAGCTCCTGAAGGGAGTGTCTTTCTCCCAAAGCATTTTAGCTCCAGACATGAAGTAGGACTTGCTGAGTGCTAAGATGCAAAAGTAGGAATGAGATAGAGCCTGTATTTACCTGCAGTACTTCCTGGTGTGAATGCTCTTTTTAGTGAAGAAATACGTGTTTTCAATGTGGGTCACTTCAGAAACGCTGCTTTTTCAGGATGGGAGCAAAAGCTGATCCTGATCATAGGGTAATGAAAGAATGATGTTGTTATTGTTGCAGAAACGGCCTCTGGCTTCTGACTTTAGGAGTCCTGTGACGAGCAAGAAGAGAAGAATTGGCCACCAGCACAGTCATGTGCAGCCAGCAGCTGGTGGCCACTTTTCTTCCTTCCTTCTTCCTTCCACGTCTCTTTGCACTTTGGGCATGTCTCCAAGTGTTGGCTCCGTTTCCCCCTGCACCCATGTGGTGCAACCAACAGAAAAATTTCAGAGTTCCAGCATCCCAGCAGCTGCCAGGGAGCAGATGGAGATCCCCAATTCAAATGGGAAGACAAACGAACTGGAGAGGCTGAAGCAGTTGCATTGCTTGGATTTCGATGAAGGTATTAATGTGCTGGTTTTTCTGACTCCCGTGTGGATAACTCGAAGATTTGGTGTAAAGATTTGGTTCTGAAGAGAAACTTCTGCCCAAATTAAGCTGCAAGCATGAACCTTTTCCACAGTCAATAGTAAAAATGTTATTGAACAGTAAATGGAAACGAGGGAGATAGAAAGAAAGGAGAGAAGAGTGGCAGGGTGAGGGGAAGAGAGAGACATTAAGTAGGAAGATATCATCACCACATGGAATCTCTGTCATGCAGCCAGTCCTTCCTCAGCCTTGGTCTTCTCAGGGGTGGGGGTGCCCAAGTTGCTCTGGAGGCACCAGCTTTATACTGTCCAAGACTGAGGTATCCATTAGGTGGTCACAGCTGTCCCCACCTCTTGGGCTAGAAGCCATGTAAGCAGTGATTTTCCTTACCCACAGTCTCGCCAGTGGAGGTTCTGTCTGGTGTCCTAATTCCAAACCTTCACCTCTGTTAGGCCAAGGCTTAGTGCTTTTCTTCATGCCATCTGTGCTTCTCTCAAATTCCTGTTGTGGTGGCTTATCTTATGAGAACATCCTTCTTTGACAATGTTCTGCAATAGTTAATTGTGCTCTTGCATCTTGTGAAAAGGGACCTTTGAAAGCGGACACTGGGTACTTGAAGGCACTGCTCTACATGACTGCTCTACCATTATCCCTGCTGTATGGTCATTACAAATCAAGACTTTTTTTTTTTTCTGCCATTACATGAGATTGTAACTCTTGGTTTAAAAGACAACAACAGCAAAGCCTGTGCTGTTGGAACCTTGTGTAAAACTACACTCCTTTTTAGAAATTCCCCCTCTAAATAGTGCAAAACCAATCAAGAACAAAGAAATATGAAATAGATTGCAGTTGGGAGAACCTGGTAAAAACAAAAAAAGTCAGGCACTAGAAAGCCACAGGGAATAGACTTTTTCTTTCCATTTGAGTTCTAGTAAAATGACAAGAGTTGACTGAGACACCACTTTTTGCCTCAGCAAATTTTCAAGACTGCATGTTGAAAGCAGAAACCTGTCATGCATTTATTGCAGACTAGTTTACTGAAACATGTTGACCAAATCTCAGTGATTCCATGGTTGTTCATTGAACTCAGCCTTTTCATGGAAACTGCAAACGCTACAAAAGCTGGGCTGTGCCTTCCTGGAGTTCTACTTTGAACTGGGCTGGGAGTTCCTCTCCGTCCTAGCTGCAGACTTTCATTCTTCAAAAGCTGTGGAAGTGATTCAGACTGAAAACAGCATTGAAAAGCTAAACAGAAATTAAGAACACTTGATTTCTGATGACAGGGACACACCCGGTAGGGTAGACTTCAGTTGCTTTGTTAAATCTGTGGGTTGCCTCTTTTGGAGGTTGATCTTGCAAATTACCAGCCGGGTTTAGCCTGGAGGCAGGTTTGGAGCGTGCAGATGCCTCTTGCCAGTGGTGCTGTGCTTGTAGAGACAGGTGCTTTGAGATGGTCTTTCCACATTTCTCCTGGATATGGACACGGTACCTGCAAACCTTGGCACGCCTTTGGAAGGATTTCTGCTTGAATGTATAAACACGTCAGCGGCTTTCTTCAGGAGCCAGTTACCAAATTCTGCCCAGCTGGTGAAGGAGAAATCTGTTCTGTGTTTCAAGTTGGCCGTTCTTTCAGCTCAGGCTGAAGCTTTCGTGTGGACTGAGCCATGAGAGCAAATGCGCTTTTGGAAATGAAATGCTCACAGCAAAGCTGTTCTTCCAAGTTGTCTTGAACATACTGTGACTGTTGGTATTTCTGTCCAGTTTTATTACCACTTTTACACTTCTTTTTATACTTCTGCTCTACCGTGTCACAGTTCTAACACTGAAATCAGCAGAAGCAAGTGGAACATCAGAGCAACAGCTCTTTCCGCAAGAATTAAAGCTCACAGAGCTTAAAGATTGGCAGGAATGGCTGAGTTTCAACAAGAGTACTTTGTGTAAACAATGGCAATGGAAGCTCATAAGGAAAAGAAAGGAACGTATCAGGTGGTTTATTCATGTGTGCCACCTGAAAATGAAAATGAAAACCTGAAATGGAAAGCAGAGAGAGAGTACCAAGGTCCTGAGTGTTCATTCCCTTTTCAGCTACCTTTTCCTTATGGCAGCTCTTTTTATTATCATCGTAATTCTTCAACATTTCTTTGGAAAGAGGGCTTTGAGGTTATGAGTGCAGTGCTTCCCAAATGCCTTTGCCAAGAGGCAAAGGGCAATTCACAAGTGCAGAGCTCTTTCCAATCCCACCTTGCCACGTTAGTGAGGAACACTCAGTTTTGGCTGCAGGTTATTGGCGCTTGAGTGCCAGTAAGCCCTACAGAATGGAATGGCCTTTCCTGCTGACAAGAGTACAGGCACTCATCCAAACTTTGGGCCTCTGGAACTGGCGGGGAAGTGGGGATAAAAACATGGCATGAGAAGAACTTCAGCTTTCTTCTTTCTTTCTTGTTGGAACCTCAATGTTGATCTCTCTCAAGCTGTTGTCTTTTGTGAAACTGCATCTGTTGCTGCATGACTTGAGTGACTGTGCAGATGCCACCTCATGCCTTCCACTAAGAAAAGCTGAGCTGGGGCTAAGACTGTGGGAATGCACAAGCTGTAGAATAAAGTGGCCATTCCCTGTTTCTAATTCTCAGGACTGTATACTGTGGAGAAGGTGGTGTGTGCCCTACTATTAAATATTGCTGCTTCTTCTGAGTAATTTACTGCGAGAAGAAAACTCTGCAGAACTTTTTAAAGACTGTCGAATAAGGATTTTTTGGTATTTAATGATCTCCTGATGAAGTGTATCCAAATTCTGCTTTTCTGCAGGAGCAAGAAAAGATACTTCCATTGCCACCACATGCTCTGCAACAACCAACCAACCAGACTACTTGAGGTGAGTAAAATAGCAATTAACTCTTGCCACTCTCAGTGGAGTGCAGTGTCACTTGATTTCCTGTGCTGAAAAGATGATTTTGAGCAGGTTTAGTTGGGCCTCCAAGGCTCAGAGCAGAGATGAACACTGAGGTGGTTTAGGCCCGGATGGGCCCTCCCTTCCTGCCGTGCAGGTGCACAGGCTCAGCTGCAGCCGTGGTGCTGCATCCCCTCATTGTATTTGCAGAGCAGGAGGGAGAAATGTGTGTGGGGGGAGGCTATGAAACCCTGGGAATTGCTCTCAGCTTGTGTCAGAGCAGTGATGTTGGCAAGGGCAGCCAGGCCTCCTGCAGCTCCGGGGCTCTGGGGCAGCTGCGGCCTTTGGAGCAGGCGCGGCAGGGCCCTGGGTCAGCCTGGATGCAGCCAGGGATGCTGCGGGCAAGGCTGAGGGCAAGTCTGGCCCTGCAGGGGAGCAGTGCAGTGAGGCCTGTGCTAGGGCTCTTGCTAGCCACTGTCACGGGGCAGAAGGCAGTAGTCCAGGCTACTGCTTCTAAGGGGCCTCTCAAAATGTTGCAAGGCATCTTGTAGTTTTCTTTTCAAACTTATCCTGCACACCAGTCATGTGCATCTGGCCTGGGATGCATCCATTGCACAAGTTGTTTTCCAATCCTGGTACTGAATTTCAACTTGTTGAAGATTTCCTGCTTGTAAATATTAGTCTCAGGATGGTTTGAAGGATTTATTCGGATGTGGAGGGAGTTGTTGTCATCCGAAACGATCCAGATCTTCAGGCTCAGAGGAGCAGAAGCATTGGTGTGATGGTGTGAGAGTGTTGGGAAGTGGCATCTATTATTCTTCTTGCCACTTCATCTTGGATTTGTATCATGAGCTTGATAAAGCATGCTTGTGTTGATTTGAGGGAGCAGGGAATGAAGAAGGTTTGACTCCCATTGGTGGCTTTAAGCATTCATGAGTTTTGCCCTCCTTAAGAGTAGATGTGCTCTGAGTATTTCTTGTTGGCGTTTCAGACTTGTGTAGAGCTTTTTTGTGGCTGTATTACAAATTCCTCAGTTCCATGGTCAGTGATGTTACTGTGGTCTACAAGAAGAATCAAATACTGTCATTAACTCTGCTTTGTTGTTAGACAGACAAGAATGTAGCTCAAAAGTCCAACTCTGTGCACTTTACTCCATAAATACATTCCCTTACAAAAATATTTTGCAGATAAATTTTCACAAGTAAATATGACAGAATTAATAATTAAGTTTTTCCTGCCTAGGAAGAGATTATAATTTAGCAATGTTTCTTCTCTTCCTGAAGCTGCTGTATTTCTTTGTCATTTGACGTTTGAAATGAGGGCAAATATTTTCTACATGTACTCCTCTTGGTAGTGAAGAAGACCTCTACAATGTAAACTTCTAGTAACTAATATCAGAGAAATGTGGCAGATTCCTAGAGTCACCTGACTGCATTCTCTTGAAGCACATGAGCTTGAAAGTAGAAACTGTCAGTCCCAGAGCGACGGGCTCAAAGCTTGGCTGTCTGTGTTTGACATTACCCTGTGCTTGGTGTAAAATGACACATCTGTTTTATGGACTAGAAATGTACTGCAATGTTCTCTTAGAGTTCACGCATAGAAAAGTGGTCTCATTTTTTCCATTAGAAAATACGTAGCCATTGTCTCCTTGGAGCAACGCCAGCGCTACAAGGATGACTTCAATGCAGAGTATGAGGAATACCGGAGTTTACATTCTCAGATTGACAAGACCATAAAGAAGTTCAGACAGTTTCAGGAACAGTGGAAGTCTCTGACTCCAGGCTCCAAAGCCCATCAGGTAAAGAAGGATAAACCCATGAAGACTGTGCTTCATCACAGCAGTGTGTGGGATTCCCTGGAGCTGCTCAGAGAGACAAAGGGAAACTGTGCGATTGGCATATATGCTCAGACGCTACTTGGGCTGGGTCTGATTTTTTCAAGACCCTGCCCAAAAGCCCCTGTTTGAGCTGTCTATGAAGAAACAGTAAGGTGAGAGGTGTCCCAAGCAGAGTCTTAGAGCACGTGCTCCTTCTGTTGTCCATTGAAAGGCTTAATTGCAGATTTTGGATGATGCTGGCAGATGGAGATTTGTTTTTGCAAACCTCCCAGAAGAGCGGTGGCCGACAAAGAAGAAAATCTCTAGAGTCAGACCAAGTGTACTTTCAGTGTTTTGCCAAAGTTTGCTTTTTATAGTGGCAGTGAAACATTCTTCATCTTTTTTTTTCTTTAAGATGCTGCTTCATCGAATCCTAGCAGATTATCAGCAGTTACAACAGGTACATGTGCCACCAGAGCTGCAGGGCCATGGTAACTGCTGAGTCTGGCTCAAGGCTTTTTTAGAGCAAGGGACATCAGATTCTAGACTCTGCAAAACTGTTGGCATGCCCTAATCTTCTTTTGCTTTCTCTTTCACAGGGTAGTCCCAGCTACTCTGAAATGAAGAGCAGGTGCCAGTACCTCCACAAAAAGCTGGCCCATATTCAGAGCCGCATTTCTGAATTTGACCAGCAGTAAGTGGAGTCCTGGCACCAGACATCTGCTTCAGCCTTATGAAATCTGTGAACTCTGGATTTTTTATTTCAACGAGAAGATTAGGTTTTTAGGATTATTTAAGTTAGTGTAGAACAGTAGGTTATGAATACTGAGCGGTAGATTATTTCTTTAAAATGTAGGATTAGTTCAAAGAAGTTTAGTTAAAGAAGTTGAAAGATGATCTTAATGAACGTTAATAATAAAGTCTCACTTTTAGTAATTCCTTCTCTTATTGTTGCTTGTATCATATTTGGAGGGTCTTTCTACTGGTCACTTCTATTCTTCAAGTCTTAAGTTTGTCCACTGAAATACATTTCTCAGTAGAGGGTGGAAGCCCACTACCTCCTCTACTATGAAGTTGTGCTCATTTGAAGAAAAGATTGTGGCAGATGGAAATTCTTTAGGATAAGTGTAGGGGTGTTTTTTGACCTTTCTTGTTAATGCAAACTCTTTCCCTAAGTGGTCAAAGGCTTAGAAGTTTGGACAACTCCTTCGCAAAATTACCTTTTGTTGAAGGGTTACAGAGGAGTGCACATGGGCTGCTCTAAGCTGTCAGCTGAAGCAGCTCTCAGGACAGCTTGTAAATCATGGCCTCACTTTGTCAGTGAGCCAAGGAATATCCAGATCTTTGCAAGAATTTTGTAAAACAAATGGAGAAGTGTTGGTGGGAAGGTATTTCAATGGGTTTAAAAGAGAAATTGGGTTCAATTTCCCCAAAGGAATCTCTATGAGTTTTGTAGTTTTCTCCAAACTAGTCTGTCACAACCCATCTTTCTAGAGATACACGGATGTTAATTCCTGCACAGACCTATGGGGATTTTGAAGTCCAGACCCTTTCCTAAGTTTCTTATCAGGAATATATTCAGCTGACAGGGTAGAGGTGTGGCCAGCAATGCCAGAACCTTCCTATGGGAGAGATCTGAAATTGACTGAGGGAGGACAGTATTTGGGAACATTTAAGCAGGGCCTTCTTCCTTGGAGAGTATTCTACAAATTCCTGAATTATCTCCATGCCAATGATGTTGAGTCCCCATTCCTGAGAATTCTTAGGGCATTTTGTGATTGAACAGCTGAGCCATCGTTGCCCTTCTGTTTTCCTTCAAGTGAAGGTCAACAAAATGTCACCTCTTAAACCCTGAGATTTGGATCCTTTTTTGTCTGGGTCAGGGGGTGCTCCTACAGCTCTGCAGTGCATCAGCCCCAGAAACAGTGCCATGGGGTACATGGGGTGAATTGTGCTGGGGAGCCTCCCCTTGGCCTGGTGGCTGCTGCTGGTTGACAGAGGGTGTAAGAGTGCTGCTGGTGAGAGTGTGGGCTGAGTCAGACGTTTTACAAGCACATCCTTATTCTGGGTCACATTTCATTCTTCCTGTAAACTGCCTTTAGGATGTGTAGTGTCCACATACTTGTTAGGCCTGTGTATTTTTGGCTGTCATTTTTGTCCAGATTCCTTAAAAGCCAAATGAAAAATAAAAACCACTCTACCCCAAACAGGAAAAAAAACAAAAAACACAACACCTTTAAGTGGAAAAAGACTTGAATTTTACAACAAAAAAGCCATCAATCCAATAAATTATGGTTGCTGGAAAGCTGCTTTATATGCCTGTTAAAAATTATTATATGAGCTCATGAGGTTCTGCATAGCTTGGATCTAACTCTGCAAGTTCATATCTGAGGAACAAAGCAGGAGCATCCCTGAGAACTGGAAGAATGCTTGAGACCCCTGGGAATGGGGCAGGTCACAGTGTCCTTGGCAGAGGAATATGATGGGGGCCGGCACCCTGCTGGCTTCACCAGAAGCCTGTCACCCGCTCCTCTGTCCCATGCCTGCTCACAGTTGGGATAACCTGTGGTGCAAAACAGATCTGAGCATCCTAGCTTGCAGTGCTGCTAGTGAGGCTTTGCCTGTGCTTTGGGCGGTCCCCACCTGCTACTGCAGGCTAGTTGATTTTGGTGTAGGAAAAAGCAGAACTCATCAGGTTAATGAATAAAAAGATGTCCCAGTCTTTAGAAAGTTTTTTGTATATGAACTGGAGTATCCTTGGTCTTCAAAAGGATGGGTGTGTTGTGGCCCAGGCTTGTCCAGCTGATTTCTCTTGTTAACTGAGCATGGCTGAACATATAAAGGAATGTAGGTAGTTGTTGATTTGCATTTGCAGCCGATAGCCAACCTCCCAATCTTTATCCTTCTGAGCAAAGAATAGTGAGAATTTAATGTCTTCAGCTTGGAGTTCCCAGGTGAATCTCCAGGTCATGTGGAAAGTCTTTCAGGTTAAAAACCCTAAAACAGTCTTAACCCTGACAGCCACAAAAGTCAGAATCAGGGCTGGTTTCCTCTGATGAAATCTGCCTCACAGATTTCACAAAGGGAGCCTGCACACGATGAAGATGTATAGAGTGATATTCTTGTTGGGCTCAGCCATTGTTTTCAGCTGTCCTTGAACAAGAGGCTGGGAGTGGAGCAGAACTGAGAAAAGGGATGGATCTCAATACTGGAGGATAGAGCGTTTTTCCCCACCACTTGACCTGAACGTCCTCCTCCTTTCCAAATGTGGCAGCCACATACACAGGCTAAGAATGGCTTCAAGACTTAATAAGATACATGTTTTCAAAATAGCCATTTTCATAATAATAAGATTGATTGCAAAATACATGCAGTAAAAAACATTCCGTGAGGACATCACTGTACTGAAAAGTCCGAACTACTGACCCAGAGAGGAAGAATAACTGCAAACCTTTTAAAAATAAAGCTTTGACCAGAATTCAGTCTTCCACCCCAAACTACCCTCTGTGCTTGGGTGAAGTGTTGCTGCCTTAGGTGTTTGCCTTCTCTGTCTTCAACCTGAGGCTTCTGGAGCAGACCTGGACTGGCTGATATGTCTGTCTTTGTACTGACACCAGTTTTTGTAGTGTTTTCTAAGAGACACTGTGGACTTACAATGATAGCAAATACTGTGTTACCTGTTCTCCACCAGCAGAGCTTCCCCTAATACCACTGCAGCAAAGTGGGCACAAACGATCTCAGGTAACCCATGATGGCTGAATACCGTGTCACAACCCTGGAAAGAAGACACCATCTACAGCAAAGTTAGTGCCAATCCTCTGCATGATTTCCAATTATCCTACCCATCCATCCCTTTCCACAGTAAATTTCCTGCAGTTCTGCACTTGTCACAAGATAGCAAAAATCTCACCAGACAAGCTTTTAGGAAAAAGATGAGCAGGTTCCCACAGATTTACAGTAGTATCAGTGAAGATGGGATGAGTCTTAATAGTGTCCTTGTGCCTCCTGTTTTCAGAACCACTGGAAAAGTCTGACAAGTAAGAAAAAAATGCAGGGAGCCTACATATACTTACCTATAAAAAGGTATCCCCACAGAGCCTGGGTGGGGAACTAGCAGGATCAATGCTGGACCCAAGACTGGTGATCCTCTCCTATCTGATCTCCCCCTTCCTTTTTCTCTTTCTTCCCTCTTTCTTCAATGCTTCATAAACCAAACCCTTCCTCCCAAATTCTCCCACTGCTGCCTGAACACACTCTGGCTTTTGGGACACTGCCTGCAGCTTCCATCAGTGGTCACTGCTGCTGTCGTGGCTCAGTGGCTCACTCGAGGATCTGGGTGTTCAAGGTGAGGCTGGGGCTCTGACCAGCCTGGTCTAGTGGAAAGTGTCCCTACCCATGACAGGGGTGTTGGGACAAGATGATCTTTAAGTCCCTTGCAACCCAAGCCAATGGCTCTTCCCAAGCCAGTATGGTTCTATAATTCCAATCAGCTACAAAAAATATCACCAGTGTAACACTCAAGTACGTTAATATATATCCATAAGTATTCACATAAGACTGATTAGAGAACTTTTTTTTTTTAAATTTTGTATAAAAAATTTACATATTCAATCTAAAAATATGTAATTTGTTCATGGTACACTAAAAAAATCATACAAGAGTTTTAGGACATGCCTAATAAAATAGCTATTCTTTTTCCTAACAGATTGGTGGGTTTGGGTTTTTTTGTTTGTTTGGGTTTTGATTTTTGTTTTGCTTTTCGTTTTTGGTTTTTTTTTTTTTTTCAAATCAATCACACCATGGCTTAAGGACAATAGCAAAGATTTTCCAACTATCATGTGGAAAACCTTACTAGTGCAGAAAATTTTTTTTTAGTCTCTATAAAGCCTAGTGCTAGTTTGGGACAAGAACACACATATATAGGATAGCAAAAATTAAGTTAATTTCGAGAGTTAGTTCTAATGAAGGACTCAGGAACTGCAAATCTACTTAAACTTAAGCCCAAATATTATAATTTCAAATGCTATAGGTACTGCCTAGGGACATCCAAATTCACCACTCACCTCTTTCTTTCATCTGAATCCTGCCAGTGCCAGGGGAGTTTGGGAGGTGTTGGAACCAGTGGAAGCATTCCAGAAATATTTTATTTTTTCCAAAACCACTTCCTTAAATAACTTTTTTTCCATTTGGTTCCTGATTTTTACTTTATACCATGTATAGGGTGGGGGGTTTACATCAAAGCGGTTTTTACTTTATGCCATACACAGTTATAAATAAATACCAAATTCAGTACTGCCCTAATTCCTGACCATCTGTGATGGATATAGTCCTAAAACCTCCACTAAAACCAGCTAAGAATAGCAACTCACAACATCATTATCTACTTTCAGTCATGTTTCTAAATGCTAAAAAAGGTTTAAAAATAGCTCTAAGATACATACATTTCTACAGAAAATCATCTTAAAAAATGAAAATAAGAATATCTAGTAAGATTTCTTCTAAAACTTAAAATTTATCAGATGCTGTATGTCTGCAAGTACAACACATCTGCACCTGATACAGGCAGCATTATGGGGATACACAGTAAAATAGAAACTTGGTTTATTGCCTGAACAGTAGTAAGCATTAATCTCTGAATCTCTGAATAAATACTAAATATTTTTATACTGCCTGACTTGTCTGTATAAAACCTGTGGCTATCACTGTCTAAAATTTATAATAGCAAAATATTTCTCTGGTTTGGATATAAAGTGTTTCTATTTCCATGAAGCCTATTTTTAAATACCTATAAAATATTTACAGAAAATTAAAACCAGTACTTTCTTATGTGTTATCTATGCACAAATCTTTGGCAACAGACTAATTCCTAGTGAAAAAACTGGGAAAGCTTCCAAAATATTAAAAATGCAGGACTACTTGAAGCTTAGACTAACATTCAAAGAGCTTTTGTGTCACTTTTGCACAGGATGTCAGTATGAAGCATTTAATCCCCACTTTTGATAACTGAACTGACTTCTTGGTAGAAGCACCCCAGGAGGCTATCAGATGTCTAGACAAGCTGTAGTTTAACTGCATGCACAAATTTTTCCATTGCTTTAAGCTTCAAAACCTTACAGTTTTATTAATATCCATCCAGTAATTTAATTTTGCTAAAATTTTTGATAACTATATAACTATAAAACCTACTTTTTCATGTGTAAGTTCGATACATATCACTTTCCTACTGATTTTTTTTTTGTTTAATAATTTCAGTTTTCTTTCATGATCTTGAAAAAGCATTATCATTCTCTATATTTTAGGCTCCATATATGCAAGAAGTAGATAAGTATATTCATCTTTTAAATAACTTTAGGATCTGCAGAGTTTAAAAAAAAAATCATTCTTGCCTAAAAGGAACCTTGGAATTTTGAGTCTGCAGCTGAGTCATAAACTCTTTTTTATTTTCTGTGTATACAAAAATAAGGAAGGAAACACCCTCTCAAGTTCTGCAAAGCATCACCAAAAAAAACCCCAATCTCTATGATTCGAGAATGGAATTTGAGAAGAACAATTTATCTATGAAACTGTATTGAAAAATATAATATTTCTTACACCTTTAAAAAAAAAAGATTCAGCTCCAGCAATTTGTTTTTCCACCTTCTCACAGATGCAGTTTCCAGGTACATTTGATGTGGTAGAAAAGCCACAGTCTCAGGCTACATACCACATTACAAAGGCAGATGAAAAACCAGAATTGAAAGTACAAGAATGATAATGAGGTATTTAGTTCCTTGATTAGATTTTGCTTCTAGAAAAGCACCTATGCTCAGAAAAGGCTGGGTTCATTTTGGCATTAGCACATGTACATACAAGTCAGCAGCATGACAAGTTATTTTGGTCAAGAAAATGCTAACAGCATCTGCAAGGATCATGCCAGTCATAATATTCTGGGTTTTCCTCTTGTATCTCAGAAAGGATCTACAGCTAGGTTTGTCTCACATGGTGCAGCTTACGAGCACACGATGATAACGAAACTTGAACTGAGTCCCTGCTGGGGAGGTTTTAGCTCGAAATCCCACCACAAAAGCCAACATCCCTGGCAGCACTGGCAAATCTGTGAGGGTCATCTCCCTCATGACCAGCACATCTAACATGTATTGTGGTGACTAAGATTACTAGACACACTTTTCCCAAAAAAGCCGCTTCTACTAGTAAGTTTTTTTTGCTCAAACCCCAAGAAAGGTTGTTGACCCCTCTGCCTTTTTTCCCTATCCATCAGTACCATACAGATATGCTCTGAGCATACGCAGTTTTCCCTCTCTTTATTCCTCATGGGGAAAAATACAATATGACCACACTAACAAAGGTGTTCTGCAGATTGTGAAAACAAGCTTTCTTCTCCTACCCAGTGGCAGGAAAAATTATGTCATTCTTTAGATATTTGGAGACACTAGAAAATACCATGATGCATAGGTATTCCTTTGGAATTAAAACATCCACTCATAGGGTTATAACGGAACTACAGGCTTTCTCTGGAGTAATAAATTAATGGTAACTACAATGCTTCTTAAGCCTACCCATTATATTGTGAACTTACAAATGCTGCAGAAAATTTTTGCATCCTGAAGTATATGAAGAACTTATGACCTGGCTTCTCAGCTTCCCTGCACTGCTACTGTATTCCTATTCTTCTATTACACACAGATTTATAAAACCAGTCTATTTTCAACGATTCCATTTAGCAGCCACAAATAACCAGGAAAAACAATAAAATAAAGAAAAAGGAAATTAGAAAGGGGAGCAGATGCCAGTCATGGCACTGTCCTGTAATATATTTAATCCCCATAGATATGAAGTCCTTGTGCTTAAAATAAATCTTCAACATACATTTCTCAATGCTTCCATGTAAAAATTAGAGTGATTTGTTAGCAAAACAAAGAATGTCTGTAATTTCCAGAGGAGGTCAGCATCAGGTTTCGCTCTTGACATGGATTTTATGTTCTATGTAATCTCCAATTGGAAATTTTGCAGTTGAGATGTACTTTGTATGTATTCAGTCTCTTTACATTACTGTGCAGTGGCATTTCTGAGAGTGGATATAGTTCCTGTAATCAGCAAGCTGCTTCAGGTACAAGTTTGAAGGCCATCGGTGCATCTCTACAAAATTGCGCTCTTCCACTAGAAAAAGAAATGAAGAAATTAAATGTAATATATACACATAGAGCACATGTGCACAGGCTGCAAGAAGTATTTTTAAATAGATAAAAAACCCATTAAAGATATAAATACAACTACAACAGTAAAGGTGAATGCTGCCTGTTTAGCATTGAGCTCTGCTATGGCAAAGAGGTAAGAATTACTACACAATGTTTCCTTGTTACTAAGTTAGTAACAAAAAAGTTTTTTTGAAAAAATGAGTACAATACTCATTAGGGAAAGCAGAGAGATATTCCTGAAGATGAGCATACTTTATCCCTAGAGGATAGTCATATGTGGTATGCAACGATTTTTCTACGCTGCAGAACTATAAAGCGGGGTATATCAATTCCTGTGCCAGTAGTTTCTCTTAAGATCAGTACAGAAAGCAAGGTGAGGAGGGTAGCTAAGAATTCAGCAAGACATTAATCTCTTATTGCATGTGGTTTTTAATCACTGACATAGTCATATAAAAGTCTTTTACCCATATTACGTAGATTACTCTCCTCTGCATTTGCAGAAAGATGCATTTTCATCCCCTTAATCCCAGATATGCCAGAGTCAGCTTGCATTCATTGCTCCTGGTTCCTTAAGGGCCTCAGATGAAGGCACAGCAGAGAGGCACACAGCCCGGAGAGCCTGAGGGCAGGCAAACTGCACTCACCTGGGCACAAGGCAGGGCTTCAATCCTCAGGGGAATATCCTGCTAATGAAATCTGATTTCCTTCCTCTATGGCAAGGTAGCCCCCAAGGGAAGCCAGTTGATGTAAAGTTTTTGATTCTGTTTCTCACTAAAACAGGATCTTTCTTGACAAAATGTCCATCCCACAGCTGGATAAACACATCATGTGAAGGGTGAGCAACTGGCTCACAGGTCAGGCACAAAGAGTTACAGTGACTGGGGTGACATCACACTGGGGACCTGTCATTAGCAGGGTTCCAAAGGCCTCCATCCTTGGTCCTGTGCTCTTCAGCATCTTCCTAAGTGTCCCAGATGGAAGACTGAAAAGGACACTCAGCAAGTCTGCAGATGCTAAAAATCTGGGAGGAGCTCCTGACTTCCTCAGAGACAGGGAGACCCTGCAGAGAAGCCTCAATGAATTGGAAGACTGGGTGATCACCAACCACAGGAAGTTCAAAAAGGGAAAGTGCAGGACTCTGCACCTGGGATGGGTCAACCCTGGACATATGGACAGACTGAGGAATGAGATGTTATAGAGCAGTGCCCTGGAAAGTGATCTGGGAGTCCTGGTCGATAACAAGTTGAGTCAGCAGTGTCCTGGCATCCAGGAGGGACATCCCTGTCCTGGGGCCACCAAGCCTAGCATGGCCAGCCAGGCAAGGGAGGGGATTGTCCTGCTCTGCTGTCCACTGGGATGGCACTGCCTCAAGTCTGGGGCAGATTAGGCACTACAGTACAAGAATGACATTAAAACTATTAGTGAGTGTCCAAAGGAGGGCAGTAAAAGGCCTTCAGCAGAAGCTGTGTGAGGAGCATCTGAGGGCACTTGGTCTGTTCAGCCAGGAGGAGACTGAGGGGAGACCTCAGTGGGGTCTACAACTTCCTAGTGAGGAGAAGAAGACAGGCAGAGGGGAAAAGGAGGGGCAGACACTCGAAGGGTAGGGCCTGAAGTTGTGTTCAGACCTCCTCGGGGAGGTTTAGGCTGGATTAGGAAAAGGTTCTTCCACCAGTGTGTATTTTGGCATTGGAACTCCAGGCATTTGGCATTTGGCTCCCCAGGACAGTGGTCACAGCACCAGCCCAAGAGAGTTCATGAAGCTTTTGGACAACTCCATGTCACACTCCATGGTGTGACTCTTGGGGATGGTGTTGTCCAGACTCAGGAGCTGCACTCAGTGATCCTTGTGTGTTCTTCCAACTCAGCTTATTCTGCATTTCTATGAAGGTCTCAGGTCTTGGAGAACCCTTGGAGAGCTGCTGCCTGCTGCTGTGTTGCTGTCCTGAACCTCGAGGTAATGAGGTGTCACAGGCCAAAGAGATGCACCCCTCATCACGGTGAATGAAAATCACAAGAGCAATGAGCAAAACTTTCTAGTTACACCACCGGAAGCAAATACAAATGTTTGGAAAAATAAATATCAGGTCCCTGGAAGAAGCTGGATTTATTTACTTTACTGATGGCTTATTTACTGAATAGGCCATCATTTTTTTCATTTTATAAGATCTGCTAGAGCATACTATAAGAATCCTATTTTCTTAAAGAAAAACACCAGCACTTGAAGAAGTATCAAAAATGACCCATTACCTTGATTTAAATGAGCAAGATAATATGAAGGGGTTGACATACAATGACCAAACTGGTCCAGCAAATTCAATTATGGGTGGGAACCTGGCCATCCCAACAGGAGCCATAAAAATGGTGATGCAATGCTGGCTGTGTCACGTTGTGTGCTGATCCCACACCAGGGTGGTGAAACATCCTGCTGGAATATCCTAAAGAAACCCTAATTATTTTTTCATACAAAAATGGTATTATCCAGAACATCACTTTTCATCTCAGCAAAACATAAAAACATTTGTCTCTTCAAAATGAACAGAAAAATACCTGAAAGTTCTTGAAATTCAGGCTTTTGACTGAAGATGAGGTAGTTAGTGGCAATAAAATGAAGAAGCCAAGTTGAAAGGCAATCAGAATTGTGAAACTGGGAAGAAAGAATAGACAAAAAAACCCACTTAATGCTATCACGTCTAAAACATAACCACATCTCACATTTCAAAATATTTCTGGTTTCCATTGTGAAGCAAGTTTTGACTACAGAAGACAATGAAAGAAAAGTCATTTAATGAAAATACGTAAACACATGAACACCCAAGAACAAATTAACAAAGTGCCTCTCCCAGAGGTAGAAAAAACCCCTGAGGTATCATGAATCTTGGAAATATTGACATCTGCCCAGAGGCAGAGCTTCACAGGAATGGAGGGAAGGAATATGGCATGTTGGTTTTGTGGTCTCCTCTTTCTGCAGAATATCCTATTTGATTAAGGCAATATCCTACAATCTAGTTTTTATTTTCCTCTTCTGTTTTCCAACCCTGTCTTTATTGTCTCTCTTTTTTTTTAACCTCTAATATTTTCTTTTCCTGCTTTTATGCATTTCTCTCAATATTCTATGCAGTTGGAACTCCTCTGTCACCTGCATACCACATAATTTTATTTTTTGACTAAAAGAGGAATGAGTGCATCTTTACTTGCCTAAAACCCATCTTTTTTGAAAGAAGTTGTAGTTAAGTTGAATTACTGCAGTGTGTCCATGATAAAAGAAATTCTACAGATGAGGGTGTGACTAGCGGGTCTGCAGCCCAAATCTTATGGGGAGCAGCTGAAGGAGGTGGGGATTTTTATCCTGGAAAAAAAAAAAAAAAAAAGAGGCTTTGGGCAACCTTATCACTCTGTACAACTCCCTGAAAGAAGGTTGTGGACAGGTGGGGGTCAGTCTCTGCTCCCAGAAAAAAAAGTGACAGGACAAGAGGAAATAGCCTCAGGTTGTGCCAGGGAGGTTTAGGTTGAATAGTAGGAAAAATTTCATGGTAAAGCTCTGGAGCAGGCTTGGGTACAGTGGTAGAGGCAATTCTGTGATTCTATGACTGCACAATCAGCAATTAAAGGCTGAAGGATTTCTTCTAGCCACCCTTGTGTCACCAGTTATCCATAATAAACAGATTTTATACCAACATGTTTCCTTGGGAACAGAAATTGCTGTTAATATTTTTTAAATTTTTGAAACAACTTATTAAAGTCAACATATATATTCTCATTTGATGTATACAATAAGTACCTTAGCTTTTTTGAGCAAGCTAACAATACTGAGGCTTGTGGAAGCCAGTTCCCTGCTAGGCATGCTCTGAAGCTGTGTGATGATGTAAAGTTCACAAATATGCTGGAGTCTCATTACTTGGTACATCTCTGCACAGATCAGCAGAGACATCGCTTGGAGAATGCTGGCTAAAAAACAAGAAGACACAAGTTAGATGTATTTTATCTTTTTGACAAGATGATCAAAGCTACTTTTCACCAAGTGGAATTTTAAATACCTAACAACAAACACAAAATCAGACTGCTCTGATCACCTTGTTTTATTTTTTCATTATTATAAATTTTTGTTTGCCGTATCACCTTATTTTTCCAGAAAAGCTCTTCAATTAAGAAGAAAAAATGTGTTTAGAACTTTCTGGCAGATGGGTGTAAAGAATTGCTGTCAATATTGTGGCTCTTGAAGATGACAAGTCAAGTGCTGCTGATCTATTTAAAGTAACTGAGAATTAATAAGTGGATTTAGCTAAGTTCTCTTTCAGAAAAGCACTTCTATGATACAAGAAAATATAGCCAAAAGTCCAAAGATAAAAAAGAGCGACATTTTTGTTTTCTAAATATAGCATGGTGGTTGCATTTTTAAACTGATAAACAAGGAAATGTTAGGTGGAGTGGAAAGAGAAACATAGAATATCTGAGATATAAGAATACGGTAGAATAAATATTTCAAAAGAAAACAAAAGCAAAAATACATATCACAATATCATTTATTCATTATATCAAGGAAAAACTAGCTAGATTTAAATCATGTTTTAGATTTAGTATTCAGATTTTCTTCCCATAAGAAAGATAAAGATTGAGAAGGAAATAATATTTTAGCTCAGCTTTTCTTGCCAAACACTCCTGTTGGCATATTTTTTCTGGGTTTACATACACATAAGATAACCATGTGTATAAACAAGGTATACCTGCAATTTAACCTTGTTTATAGTACACTCAGCTACATGCATGTTCAAGAAATGACAGCTTTTAAATATAACACAGAATCCAGACTAGAAAGAAATATTACTATAATGTAAAAAAAAATTACACATATTATACTGGATCAGAAATAAAACTGAAACTTCTTTGAGTCTTGTTATGTGAGCACAAAGCAAATAATTTTATTAGAAAAATTTCTTCTGTTTTACCTATATAGGACAGATTTCTTTTTTATTGCCCAATACAAAAATGTTATCTTTCTCGAGACATTGCACATTCAAATATTGGCATTTTTCAATTAAATAGGTGCTGCTACATTGCTCTCTATCAATGTCCTGCTGTGGAAAAATGAGTTACAGATATAGAATTGTATTTTACAGTTTCCTTACCTGGGCAGCAGGAGTCAGTGTAAAGGTACTCCAGGAAGGACAGGAAAGTGTCTTTGGAAACCCCATACACTGGAACCTGAATGCTATTTGCTTCTAGATAATTACCATTAAACATAGCTGCCATAACCTCACAGCGAGCCACTAGAACTGCCCTGTGGGCTGGTACAGTTGCACCTGCAGGATGCAAGACAAAAAAGAATATACAATCACTTTATATGAGACAGAAAGATCTTCATTTTAAAGCTCATGTCTTCTTAGGAGGTCTTCAACCCACTGAACATGATTGAAGCACTAAAAATGACAATGACTAACAACACACTCTCTGTATACTAGTTAGGATGAATAATGAATAGTAAAATAAACCAAAATCAACAAACAAAAAATTATTTAAGCCAAAATGCAATAGACTAAACCAACTGAGAATAGAGAAAATAGAATAAATCTGTTCACACTAACTGAACCTCCAGCCCATTTCATAAATATGCAGTGCTATGAATTGTTATGCAAATGGTTCATGGTTGGACTTGATGATCTTAGGGGTCTTTTCCAACCTGAATGATTCTATGAAGAGTCATTTATGTTCACCAGTAACCCTACTGGTAAGTAATATTTATATGGTCAAGTAATATTTGTAAGTAATATTTGTATGGTCATTCAATACAGAATGACCATACAAAGCAGAGAAAGGCAAATTTTTCCAGATGAAATTCCATTAAGCTCAATAAGTAAGTATAAATTTAACTAGATTAAATATTGTGCCTAAGTGAATTTCCTGAATGGTTGTCTTATGAAAAAACACTGATGATTTTTTCCAGAAATTTAATAATTTTCTATTATTTGCACGTGAACCCTTTGCTTTACTATCGCCTTTGGAAGATGTGGAGAGGTCAACAGCCCAGGGTGGTAGAGGCCTTTTGGGCTGCAGTCTAGCTGGACTGAGCAGTCCAGCTCAGTATGCAAGGAAGTGCCAAGCAAGTGCCAGTCAGGACAGCAACCAAAACCGAAATGAGCATTTAGAGTTGGACGTAAATGTTTTAATCAAAATTATAATAAACAGATCAATTCACATGCAATATACTGCATATACTTACAAAGAAGTTACTATTTTAGTTATGTCTTTAATCACAACAATTGGTACCTGAATAATTCTTTGAAGCATTCTGGCATTTTTTGTCTTTTGTTCTGTTTCTACCCCCTGTACTTCTACTTTCAAAATGTCTAAGCTGCATGCTCTATGTCCTGTATGTGCTTATGAATGGACACAGATCTACTAATTAGGATGCTCAGTCACATTCTATGGCTTCACACAGACACAATGGGCTCCAATTTTTCCTGGCTTCTATACTTCTGTAAGCTAGAAAACTCAAAGCAATGCGAAATACCCAAGGAATTGCTCAAAAACTTACAAATTTGTTTGTCTGGTTAAGATTAGAGCCTTCAATTTCTCTTAGTAGTTATTTAATTTTGATACAATTACTCTGATTGATGAATTTGAGAAAAAAATTTGGAAGATGTATCAATTATTAGGAAAAACAGTTCACATTTTATTAGTGGATAAGCATGCTTTTTAAAAATACTTGTCAACCCAGAGATTTGGGGTTTATTTCTGTAAAATATATAGTGTTGTTCTGGTTTCATCAGCTTCCCAGAAAGACTTTTTCAGGAATGGGACACTGAGGTGGATTGTTCATGTCATGCAGCTCAAAATCAGTATTTTCCTCTCCTTTACAGTGATATTTTTGTGGAGTCTTTTCTGCGTGTTAAATAGAACATCTAGAAGGAGTCTCCTTGTCCTTCTGTCTTTATATTTGAGGAGTTAATGATTCATATTTGTCCCTGAGATATACATCTGAAAATAATTATCTAATTCTAGAAGGCCATTTCTGCATGAAGGGTGAGTATGGGCAGACTGAGAAACAGTGTTGTTAGCGTTCAAAAACCATCTAATTCTTATTCTTACAAAAGCATGCAACACATTTCTCACACTGCATCTTTCGTTGTAATGATGAACACATTTAATTTCCAGACAAAACATTGAATACTGACACTCCAGCACATTTGAAGTAAACCAGAACAGAATAAAGCAGAATAAAAAATAATGTCAATCAGGGTGGCACAGTGTGCTGTGACAGGGAGAGGGAATTCCTATAGGCTCAGGCCATATGAACCATGCTGGGAGAGGACACTACTGCAGGGCATCCACAGGGACAAGCTTTCCCTGCTTTCCTCAGTGACAGCATATTTCCTTAGCTTTGATGCCATGGTCCCCTCCATGTCCCACATTCCTGAAGAGGGGAAAAAGGCGAAAGGATGGAGGCCAAGGGAACAGAGGTACTGTACCTTGTATTTTGAAGATTACATCAGCCAGCACAGGTGTGTTAAAGAATAGCCTGAGAGAAGTATTATAGAGCCGTTTTATCTGGTGGGACTTGCAGTCCTTTACAGTGTTTAGCTGAAAAATAAATTGGTAATAAATCGTTGTCATGTGCGGCTGCCCACAGAACTAAATATTATGGGACATCATTTATATGGGAAAATAAACAACAGCTTCTGGAATTTGCATTCCTCTGCAATCGCCTTTTATCTTCTAATTTCCTATTCCCTGCAGTGCAGCAGCTCTGAGGGGCCTCTTGTCCCTCACAGTCACGCCTCAGCTCTCTCCTTGGTATTCTTGACCTCCCTCATCCAGCCCCTACAGGCAGGTTGGGCTTCCATCAGTTTTCTGAAGTCCAAACCTTTGCAGACATTGCCTGTGCAGACCCAAAGCTGCTGCAGAACGAGGTTTGAGGACTCTCGGGGGAGCAGGAATGGGACACACATCCACCCTGCAGTGTGATGCCGTGTAGAAAGGCAAGGCAGCTGGAAGTTCCATGTTTATATTGCCCTGGAATTGCATCCACAGAGGCAAGGGGAGCTCACAGGCTGGAGTACAGACTCCTCTTACAATAACGGGGTAGTGTCAAGACCCTCCAAAACCCAGTACTCCCAGTTTGTTTTCAGTTGTGGTTTTCTTACCGTAAAAGTGTTATCTAAAGCTGACAGAAGGAGCTATATTAAAGTCGTGTTGCTAGATTCTGACAAGTGAAATTCAGATGAGGTTGAATTTATGGTTAAAATGTTAAATTTTTTAATTATTTAGTTTTACTAAGAAAAATCACAATTCCTTCTTTTTGGTGTCCAAAGAAAAAAAAGCTTAAATGGGAAATAAGAGTACCCTGAAAGCATTAAAAAAGGAATAAAATAAACTACAACAGCTCAGGCTCACTATCTTAAAAGTCTTCAGGCTCTCCGAGGCCAAACCTATCAATGTTTTAGCTGTGGGCACTAAGGGTTGGTAAGCTAATGACAGAGCAGTCATAAGCTGAAAACAGTTCAGTGACTTTTTGATGTCTATATTGTATTGTTCCAAGAGAATCTGAGCGGTTTTCTCTTCTAAATCAACAGAAATCATTAGAGCAAGTTCTATATTATCAGAGAAAGTCTATGCACCAAGAAAAAATGTCTGTAAAAACTAATTCTATATTAAAACTAATGCTACATTGTGACTTTTTATTAACTTAATAATATGTTACATTTTTTGTGTGGTCTTCTACTGAATTAAATATATTGAGTTACAGACAGCTTTCCACATAACAGTATTTACATGAGAAACCACCCCTCTGGATCTACTGCAGAAGCCCAACTTTTGGCTTATGTTCAGGAGCAAATCTTTCCTGGGCAGCCTCTATTGCATGGGAATTAGCAACCCATAATCATATTGCCAGACAATGTTCAAAGCTGTGAATACGAGTAATCCTTTTAGAATACCTGCTTGTGTGTTTTTTACCAATTACATTAATTCTGCATGTTACAGCAGGATCTCTGTGTATGTGCCAGCAAACTACCCACTGAAAGCATGAAAAAGTACAGGCTGTTTAATCCAAAGTGACTTTAAAAGGCTGACAAGAAAACCTTGCCTACAAAACAATTTCTGAAAAACTTAAGAAACTAATGGTGACCCAAGGGAGTTAGATGTACCTTTCCTGGAGTTTTCAGGATGCATTTAACTTTCTCAAGCACATGTACTGTTTTATCTGGATCCTTCAGCTTCTTTCTTATGTCCTCTTCCAATCGTTCCCACTGGATAGCACCTATCATAAAACCAGAGGGAGGCAGTTTATAAATCAGCAAGGCACATGCCTCAGCAGGCAGAGGAAAGATGACATCAATGCCAAACATATCCTGCAGAAATGGTAGCAGGTTTGCACATCAGCCAGATCTTTGCTTTTAGGAAGGGCACAATGCAATTTTTGCACATTGAATTTCCATGTTTTTATAGTGCAACCAAGTAACAACAGACTAGAGCATCTCACTTGCTTTCACACTCAATCTATTCATTCCTCCCAGTTCAATTACTACATACTGCAGGTAGAGATTCAGAAAAAAAATCCTTAATGTTTCAACATTTGTGGAAATTTTTTAGCTTCTACCTGTGCTGCTGGCTGCGTTGTTCTGTAGGGGTCTGAACTAGAAAAAATTAATGCACAGTTACATTCTCAGTCCTCTCAAGTAAAGTCAGCACGAAATTTGCAGTAGAATTTCTGTTATTCTTGTTTTCGCAGTCAAAGCCGTGACAATCACTGAGGTGTCTCAATAGCTTTCTTGTAAAAATGAAGAGAGTAAAAACAAAGATAGTTTATCTTCATGTACTTTCCTGGAGTAAGTCTCAGAGGCACCATGGGGCTTTGTGGTAACTTTCAGTTCTAACCCAAGACAATAAGGAGACAGAAATAGATCCAGCTAATTAACAAGCCCAACTCAGCACAGCCCTGAAGATGCTCTGCTGTCAAGGGGCTCAATCAGCATCTACAGCACACAGCATCCTCAGCTCAATTATCTCCCTCTATACCACACTGCTTAAAGAGTTTATAACCTCATGGGCATCATGTCAGAGTCCTGAAAATCTGAAAACTCATTATTTGTTCTCTTCTCAGCCTGCACCTCAAGCGCCTTCACCTCTCAGAGGCACCAAAACATAAAGGAGAGCTCTGCCTGCAACTGCACCATTTCACAGCTCCTTGGCTGACATAAAGAAAAGTAAAAAAGGAAAATTAGTGCACACAAGGCACTAGACCCAAGCTGTAGATGGTAACAGATGAAGATGTTTACAAAGATGTTTAGACTGGAGGAAAGGAGGCTCAGAGGTGAACTTGTTGCTCTCCTCAACTGCCTGGAAGGAGGTTGTAGCCAGGCTAGGGACAGTCTCTTCTCCCAGGTAATAAGTGACAGAACAAGGTGAAACAGCCTCAAGTTGCACCAGGGAAGGTTTAGATTCAATATCAGGAAAATTCTTCACCTAAAGGGTTGTCAAGCACAGGAACAAGGTGCCCAAGGCAGTGGTAGGGTCACCATTCCTGGAGGCACTTCAAAGATGTGGCACCTGGTGACACGGTTTAAGTGATGGGCTTGGCAGTGATGGGTTAGTGGTTGCACTTGATAATTTTAAAGGTCTTTTCCAACCCAAATTATTAAATTATTCTATGAATTAAAAATACTGTATTTATCCATCACCTGCTGGAAATCCAATTTTAATCCCATATCCTTGTCTCAAATAAATAAGAACAAAAAATTATTATATTCATTGATTTTTTTTACAAGAAAAATTTCTTCATCTGTTCTTTATGTTTGTTACTAATTTGGAAAGAACTGCCTTTGATGTACAGATTCCAAATGAAAGCTGAAAGATTCTCTGACAAGTTGAAAAATATTTTATAAAGAACAAATAGGCATTAGCTACTTTCAGAAAAAAAACCCCAAATCTTTCTGCTGAGGATTTCTAAGCAATACCTGAAAAGTTGAAAGACTATCAGCGCCATTTTTATAGCTGGAATTAGGTAGGTGAGGTCACAGTCTGTACCAACTGGTAGCAAAACTCAAGCAACACACGCAAGTCTCCACACTCTAGCCACTTACCACTGTTTCCTCTTCAGCTGCACCATACTCAGAATAAAAATGACTTGAGTGCACTGTTGCCCTTGTGTTTAGAACATGCACCCATTTACAATATTTTAAAAGCCTAGGATCTGAAACTCACTCAAACTCCAAATTTTTTTTGGCAAAATTTTGAATGTTATTGATGTTAGCCCATGGGTTAATTTAATTTAGACCATTAAATCTGGAATGATAAC
The DNA here is from genome assembly GCF_015832195.1 of Motacilla alba alba. Taxonomy (NCBI): domain Eukaryota; kingdom Metazoa; phylum Chordata; class Aves; order Passeriformes; family Motacillidae; genus Motacilla; species Motacilla alba. The sequence goes on along the minus strand of NC_052046.1, from coordinate 70,136,310 downwards.
TAACCTAAGTTTTGTTATAGGTGATGGTGTTTTTCATTGTGCATAGTAATCAAAAGGGATAAAATAGGTGTGGAAACAAAGTGACACATCATCTAGCAACAGCAAAGCCATGTTCCTTCGGATGATGCACATATTCCTTCATGAAACAATTGGAAATGAGTTGCCAGATCTATTCCCAGCAGGTACCTGAATAAATGAAGTGGAGGATGTCTGGGAGACAAGAGCAGAAGACAGAATCCTTCACCACCACCCTGACTGGTGGGACACAGGGTGGGACACCACGGGGGGAGGAGGGGAAAGGATCCCCCGCTTCCACAGCAAAGAGGCTCTGTGCCAGCTGCATAACGGAGGTGTCGTGGGCGTTGGACGGGCTCTTCACCCCGAAGAGCAGCATGAAGAGGTGGCTGACAGAGCAGAGGATGATCTTGTGAGCCTCCACCATCATGCTATGGTCCTCAGGGTAGAAAGCCACATCTGCACACTGGCAGCAGCAAAGCAGGTTGTGCAGGTCTGCGTTGTAGTGCGAGGCTTTGCCCTTTAGAATCGGCATCTTTTCTGCAAGAGAAGTCAGGCTGTAAAGCCTAAGTTTTACAACCTTAGCAAGTGTTAACCACAGGACAACTGACCTTATCATGTCAGTTTAATTTTTAAAAGACATATTCAATAAGAATATTTCTTATATGCTATTTGAATATCTTGAGTAAAATACTTGAAAAATTAAAATACTTAGTACAGTAAGTAAGTTAAGAAACACTTAGTTTAATAGTGTCTGTCCTTTCATGAACCCTCTATACAAAGTTACACCATAAAAAAACTTTTTTGTGTATTCCAAATCAAAGAGGTCTACGGAAATTTTCAGAACCTGGAAGAAGAGACAACTACAGATTTATAGGTAACTACTTGTCAGTAATTTTTTCACTGAACAAATGCATCAGATGCTCATAAATGACATAAAGGTGTGTACTTCTCTCCCTTGCTTTATCTGCAGCAAACAAAAACACTGTTTGATTATACTGTAGAGTAATAATTCATGCTCTAATAACTTTCTTTTGTAATCTTCTGTTAAGACTTTATGTAAAGCTTTTATCAATTCATGTTTTCGTAAGTCCATCAGAAAACCATTCCCATTAGTTATAGCTAAAATAAACTAGATATCCATTGTGATGTTATAGATTGCCATACAATTCACCCCAAGTGAATTAAACTATGACTAGAGGTGATGCAACATAACCAGAATAGCTGACAATAGATAGCACAGCTCATAGTAATAATTGTTACTAAAAATGTAGTAAAAAATATTGATTGTGCAAAGAAAGTGAAACATATAAGGAATTATACTAGAGAGCAGATATCAATGAGCACCTGGCTGTTCAAGCTGAGGTGGCTGGACTCGACGGCACTTCTGCGTCTTTTTCTTTTTGTTCATTTTTTCAGATGACTTCTGATTCAAACTTTGGATCATAAAATATTCAAGCTAAGACAAGAAATATATATTTTTTTTTAAAAAGTTTCATTTAATAACAACCTATAAATCACATTAAAGGGTATAACAGGTTCTGTATACAGAGCTAAAGCTGCTGACACTATTACCAGTCATCCAGGACAGTCCCAAAACTCATTTCTGAGAAGCTACCATAGATAGAACTAGCACAATTTAAAACACTATTTATTCAAATGATTGTGGTTAATTCTTGTGTATTTAATTTTCCTAGAACCAACAGTCACAAAGATACTCAATTTACCGACCTCTCTAGATGCTAACTGTATCTTGGGGAGTGGTCTCATTTAGCTGGGTGTTAGCCAGCAAGATAAAAGGACAAGAATACAAGTGGAAAACTTACTGTAGTGTGTCAAATAGCTTTCCTAAATCTTCCTACTTAAAACCAGAGCAACCTTGGTACTGCTAATTCAGATAGCATCACAGACTCACAGAATCCTAGAATGGTTTGGCTTGGAAAGTACCTGGAAGACCACTGAGTTCTTCCAATCCCCCTGCCACAGGCAGGGACACTTTCCACAGATCAGTCTGCTCCAAGCCCCTTCCAACCCAGCCAAGAACACTGCCAAGGATGGGGCACTCGCAGCCCCCCGGACCATTCTGTTCCACTGTCTGACCACCCTCCCTGTGAAGAATTTCTTTCTAATATCTAACTTCAATTTTGCATTGGTGGGAACTTGGTGGAAAGGCCTGTGGTGTGCCTCCCATGGCTCTCTGAAGCCCTCACATCAGTCTTGCCCCTCATGCATGTTCCACCCTGCTTCCAAAACTGCAGATTCTCACTCACCACTCCTCCAAAATATTTCTGGATGTAGAAGTCATTAAGAGTGTGCAATTCAAGGTAAGTGGCTCCAAGTTCCTTCGCAAGCTGAACTCCTTCAGAGGTTGTGACACAGCTCCTCCTGTCTGAAGTGCACAGGGGACAAGTGCAAGGCACTCCTGGGGTAAAAAGTGATGAAAAATAATAATTTTGGCCAAATAATGCAGAATTCTTAGATTCCTAAATAACCGTGAAGATATCTTACTTAGAGGAGAACAAAGACGGAAATAAAAACACAGGAATTTCATAGTAAGAAATCTGTAATGACAGAAAAAACCCAACTTCATATTAATAAATTCAAAACACTAGTCACTCTACAAACCTCTGCATACATTACATTAGCATTACTTTATTGATTTTGTTAAGGTGGAAGAGTTCAGCCAGACTTATGGATGCCACATTTGGCTTTGGCTCAATACCTTTGCATGCCCAGGTCTTGTACTAGCCTGCAGGTGGTATCATTCACGAATGTCACCCTTAAACCTGTTGAATTATTGTGGCCTGTCCATGCAGGAAGTACACACAGAAGTGAAAGAAGAAAATTTCCACTCCAGACCAACTTTTGATGGGTTTGTATGTACTGCAGGATCTGATTCATTTACATGTATTTCACATAGGTACTCTTAACATTATGCCATTTAAATGTTAAAAAACTTCTAGCCACACTGGGTCAGCTTTGTTTAATGACAGTAAGAATGTGCCAGCCATGGATGTACTTTCAAATGGCTGTGCATGCTCCATGCTAATGTCCTGGGCCTAGACCTATGGAGAACATAATAAATCAGATTTTTCTGGGGTTTTTTTTATCATTTGTTTTGGCAGCAACATTTACCACTACAGAAGATTAAGATCTTAGTAATTTGTATGAGCAAACCGCTGTGTTCACAAATACCTCCTAGAAACAAAAGGGTTCTGTGTGTGCACAGCAGTTTGCTCTGTCAGGGCCCAGGGTAAACCCAGAGGTCCAGTCTGATGTCTCTCATGGCCACATTACTGAGGGAGGAAGACATAAAAAAACTAAGCGGAAAAGAAAAAATAACCACTGGAGGAGTCACTCAGTTTGGTGATATCCTGTTCTTAAACAAAAAGTGTAAGGAAATGCTTGGGGAATACAAACAATTTACCAAGACCTTGCCTTTAGAATGGGAGATTTATTACTCCTGTATGAATCAGAGCATGAAAGCTTTTGGTCATGATGATTGAATTACTAAATGGAAGAAAATAAATATTTAACTGTTATGCAACTCTTTAACTGTCCTATATCTGTCACTAAAAGGTTTATAACTAGACCTTAGCAACACTGAGCATTCCATCCACAGAGGATATACTTCATATGGATTAATATTTCTATGTACAGTACAAAATAAATGCCTACATCTATATTCATCATGTCTCTTACTCATTAAAAGGAGAGATTCTCAGAAACACTTGTTTTAGTAAAGTATCATAAAGTAAAAGACAAGCCAGTGTTGTGGTTTTCATTCATTGCTTTAGGAAAAAGAATCTCAGAGAATTTCAAGGCTTTTCCCACCCACTCTCCAGTATTTTCAGAATGCTAGACATAATTTTAATCTCATACACTAGAGATACTTTATATCTAAATGTATGTTGCTTAATCCAAATTACTAGATTTAATCCTCATGTGTGATGGCTCCACAAGAAGAGTCATTGCAGAGGTCAAAGAAGGATAGGTTGCCTATCATCATTGAGATTAATTGAGCACAGTGCTCTTGCCAGCACATCAGTCTAGAGAGCCAAAATAAAGTGCATATTACTGTCATCCTGACAGACTAATTGTTTCTGTTAGCAGCTTGGAAAAACAACCAGATTTTACTGAAATTACATTACACCCAACTTCCAAATGAGATTTTATCTATTGTTATAGGAGGCTGGATACATACCGTTTTTTCTTGCACCAACAGCAGAAATTATTACTGGAACTGAGCAGTGATTTAGTGCTTTTTTTACCATTGGCACATAGCTGTCCTTTAATTCTTGAAATGAAGTCTTGTCATTGACAGAGTATTTAATCACAATAATATCAGCTCCTCTAATGAGCCGGCATGAAGTGTACCAGTCACTGTCAAATATATCCTAAAACCAAAAAAACACCAATCAAGAATTTACTGTCTATAAAGAAAAAGATGAAATATTCTACATTCTTAATGCAAAACTCTACATAATTGTTTTTGTCTGATTAGATCTTATTTGAAGACATGCAACAATAAGCAGACTTCCTGCTTTGTAATTTCCTTGTTTGGAGAGCAAGTTGTTTGTTATAATAAATCATAAAAAATTTCCATGAATTAAGGAATTCTGCAAGAAGAAGAAAAAATAGGGTTTATCAGGGAATACTCTTTTCAGAAAGAATCTTTGCTGTGTTAATTACTTAACTTTAAAATTGTTTCCTTTAGGAAATAAAAGCACCTTCAGTGGTAGATGTTTTCAGCAACTTATACAAAAACATTATTATTCACACCATTTTAGAAAGAGAGTTACATAGAATTATCCTATGTACCTATGAACTTTTAAATACAAACTTAATTATTCAGTGTGATTTTTATCACTAGAGCTTCTACATAGCTTTACCAGGTGTTAATGTCTTCAGGATAAGGACTTCAATCACATACCTAAACTTTCTTTTTCAACTTCTCATTCAAATTTTCATTGCTCTGTGCTGAGGACTTTACCTCTAAAATTTTTTGATATTCTATACATTTACAGCTGTGCTGTATCCACATGCAATACATGGTTATTACTTGTGTATCTGTCGTGGAACTGTGAGTCCACAATTTCTGCTTCAACTGGAGGTAGCTCATAAATACCAGGGGAAGCCTTGGCTTTGAATGTATGCTGAATTGAAAACTCTTGAGAGAAGTCTGGGACTGGTCCAGAGAACTGAAGAAAATCTCCAATGATCCGAAATATTATCGCCTCTTAGCACAAAGAGACTTTTTTTGCCCTTTTTGTACTTAAAGGGGGCTTACAAGAAAGATGGGGACAAACTTTTTGGCAGGACCTGTTGTGATAGGACAAGGGACAATGGTTTTAAACTAAAAGAGGGTAGATTTAGGTTGGACATAAGGCAGACATTTTTTACACAGAGGACGATGAGGCCCTGGAAGTTTGCCCTATCCCTGGTAGCGCTCAGGATCAAGTTGGATGAGGCTCTGAGCAATCTGGTGTAGAGGAAGGTGCTCCTGCACATGGCAGGAAAGAACTAACAATTCTCAAGCACATGTTTGTGCAACTTCTCCCCAGCATGGCAGGGGGTTGGAATGAGATGATCTCTAAGGTTCCTTCCAACCTAAATCATGCAGGGATTCTGTGATTCTGCGGCAGCCCTGCATAGCATGTGAGGCAAAACTAGAAGAACTTGGGACATTGAGGAAAAAAAAAAGGAAATTAATGAAATTAAGTAATGAAATAAAGACAATGTGAAAAGAGGAATAAATGAGCAGAAAATAAGTGACAAAAGGGCAAAACTTTAAGTTTGGGTAGTGGGGAGCAATTTGAGTTTTGTAAAGCAAGTTACAGAAATAAGAGCATTAAAAATGGGAGTGAAGTACATAAAAGATTAGTAATATCAACAAGTGGCATGGCTTGCATTGTCAACCTAATTATTTTTGACCACTTCAAAAGGGTGATTGTTTGAAATCTGGTGAGGTACCTGCAATGCTCTTAACTACAAGAAGCAGCATGACCTTGATGGAAGTCAAAGTATTTGCCTAAATTGTCAGTTCACATCATTCCCAATTCAGGTCTTGACCTTACAAAGAAATAACTCAGGAAATAAATTACAGTACACATTCCCACTGATCTCTGTAACAGAAGCTTTTGTTCTGCAATAAGTAAACCAGAAATAACAATTTATCAGGAATAGCTCTCACATGATTAAACATGTTGACAATAGAGGAGGTCAAATGCACTGCTCTTGATACTTGTTTTTTTGAGACAACTCAGTTAGAGACTATTATAATCCCAGGGTAAGGACAGTCTCAATTAGCACTTAATGCAATCATTTAGGCCCGGCTAATGATACAACATTTACACATAAATGCACATTTAGCACCTCTAGCAGTAGGATTACCAGCTACAGTGCTTCAAGACAGCCATCTAGATGGACATTTGGAGAACTTGATCACATAAGCAGGCAAAATTGAGAATTTTCAAGGGACAGCTTTAGTAGACTTTAGTTGATTAAGATCTCAATGGAGAATTTTTAATGGAGTTGTATACATTTAACACTACAAACGTTTAAAAGAAAAATACAATACAACCCCAAATATAACATGGAATATTTATCTGTTCTGTTCTGTTGGCAGACAGAAAGCACATCTGTTCCTTTGCAATTTTCTTCCAGCTAACCATCTTCAAGATCAGCCCAGATTTGCACCTGTCCATCTCTACAAGACTGGAGACAATGGGCGGTATCATAAGCAAAGAGAAGAGCACAGGTGCACAAATACACTGGAACTGCACAGCTTTAAGCATGAGTAATAAAAAAATCCTTATGGAAACTTCCTATGGAATTTAATATGTGTATTTTTATATTGTTTGTATATTGGTTTTGTGGTATGTTTGTATATTGTTTTTCCCTCACTTCAGTGTACAACAGAGCTAAATCTCATGTGCCATGAAAATCCTCCAAAAATGTCTCTGACAATGGGTTTTTTGCTTAAGGCATGCCTGAGACAGAGCATCTAGAGCCTCGTTCATTACTGCTTTTAGAGAACCTTTCATGCAAAAATGACAGGGGGAATGTCATCAGATGATGAACAGCCTTTCAGATTCAGGAATAATCTTAATTTCAGGTTCCATCTATGAAATTTTTCTAACAGCCACTCCTTATCATGCTTCCTGCTCCATTTCACAAGTCAGACATTGGCAAAAGGAAGAAGTATCTGCACAGCTAAGGTTATTTTATTATGACCTTATTAATTATAATTTTAATTATACTTCTGTTGCTGTTTCACTCAGGACATATTAAGAAAAATCTTCATTCTTTCCTTGCATGCCTTCATTCTAAGTGTCTCATAACATATTCTTGCTGTTACTAAATTATACTTCTCAAGATTCAATGTTGAAAATAAAGCTTTCAGAGGCATTGAAAAGACGATTTTCCTACAAAATCACATGATCGCTGAAGACAATACTTGCTTTGTTAAAAATTATTTATGAGTGCCTTTCTGCATAGCAGTGAAACTCCTCACACAAGGGCCCTTGCAATGCCCACACTCTTTCTGAAAGCTGCTGATAAGTGTCCCCATGTCCAATCATCCCAGCCCTGGGTCTGAGGCAGCAGCAATGCCAACCACTCTGTGTGGGGAAAAGGGCACCTGGACACCCCGTAGGAATGTTCCCCTGGGATTTCCCCAGGATCCAAGAAAACTTCATTGGGAACATTGGAGAGTTATCCCTCTCTATGATCCATTTACAGACCCAGTCTCCATTACCAAAACCTTCTTCACACTGATGTTCTCCACACCACATACCAGAGCCTTCCCTGTTTAAGATTCCTCTGCAATTTCTTATCAGGTCTACAGCAGGACAAATTTTATGGGTGTACTTTCCATAACTTACTAGTCCCCTGAACTTACTCAGATAAGTAATCTGCAGCACAGATGGAAGTATCTCCTCCAGAAATCTGCCTAAACATCCTCCTCGCAAAAGAAAGGAAGCTTATATGGGCCTCTGTCATTCTCTCAGAAATGAATTTCATAGCATTTTTTACTAGGATATGAGAATTTGTTGTAAATTGCCACTTCAGGCATTCAAGCTTAAAAGTGGGAAGGCACGACATACTGAAAAATGAAAAGTTACTAACTGTCATTTTTTACTGAATCTATGTCTAGATTTCTAGAAACAGTAAATAAAATCTGAAAGCAGCTAAGATTCCTGTATCTTTAGACATGATAAAGGCTGGCCAACATAAGGAGCACAAGACAGCATAAGGAGCACAAGAATTATGATAAAAAGGAAAAAGCCAGAGAACTACACTATGGATGATATAGTTGACATCAGAAAGCTCACAGTGTTTGAGGGACTACTCCTTTTGGTACAGTAAATAACAAGGAAAAAAATACAAAAAGATTCAGGGAAAGACATTGTTGTAAGGGAGAATTAGAAAAAAATTCAAAGAGCAGCTTCTCAAAATTGTAGTTAATATATTTAAGTTGCAATTAATATATTTGTGTACTAGTGAGCCCCATGGAGGTCTGCAGCTCTGTGCAAGGCTCGGAGCAGACACAGCAGAGCATCCACCCCTCTTCAAGTATCTAACGCAGCACAAGGCAATCTCCAAAACCCAGCTGCTCTGTATTCCCTTTTTGTAACATTTCTGTACTTGATGATATCAGTAATTCTCTAGAAACTCAGCAGTTTTTATAAAATAGGGGAAAGCTAAAAAAATTCTGGGGGTTTTGTTTCTCATGGGGAAAATAAACCCAAACAAACCAAACAAAAGCCACAAAAACAAAACAAACAAACAAAACCAGGTGGGTCTTAGTAGAAAAAGTAAAACAGGGCAAGAGGACCCCCAGGCCAGGACAGAAACACTCTCATATCCTTAGGGTTTTGCTCCAAGTAAGAGAGGGGAGAACAAGAGTTACTTCAAGTAGGGAACACTACAAAGGACTTTTTATTTTGCCATTTATTTTCCAGCACTACAACTAAGTGAATCAAAACATGAATTACAGCTTCTATACTATGCTTAATTCTGGACTTCAGGAAGATTCACTTGCCATTAGATATTAAAAGTTCTGCCTGCATTTTTTTCTGCAGAAGCATAAAAAAATTCAGAGTAAAGTGGAATTTCAAAATACAGGCAAGTCAACAAATTGGCATCTCAGTCCTGAAGGCTGTCAAATCCAACACAGATTGTCAGCTAAAGCAGTCTTTTTCCAAAGCAACTCTTAAAAATCATCTTGCAAATTACTCCTTACAAGTTACTAGCCCCATACAGAGGTTCACCCATCCAAAATTAGAAAAACTGGGACATTCTTTTTCAATATGCCTTATTATAGAGCAGCTTAAGCACACATTAGCAACTGATCAGCTATTAAAACCACAATATTCAGCAGAGATGTTATATGTTTCCCTAGTTCTTCATGTCTTCTTTTACCCCAGGTTTGCATTTTTTGAGAAAACGTTTTGAGGCCATGTGATTTACAAAAATGTCGGTGCACTGTGCGCCTGTTCCCTGCACACAGCACACAGCTCTGCCAGAGCAAGGCCACACATAGCTAGCCAGAGTGGTAGACCCAGAGAGTGGCACACAAAGAGCAACCTGGCCTTGGAAACTCTGACATTTTGCCCCCAATTTTGGAAAGCATGGTGTTCCACTGCTGTCTCTACAGCCCTGTGATATTATAGGGTCCCCAAAGTCAGCATTTCCATCCTGCACCCTGCAACTGCCAGGGGAAGGAGAGCTCCTCACAACATGCTAGTTTGCATGTTGGCAAACATGAATTTATCTTTATAATTTCCCAAAGACACCTGACCTGCTGACCCTCCTGCAGACTCAAAAAGCTGAGCAGTATCCTGAGCTGACACGTGCAGCAGCAGACTGAAACTCAAGAAAATTAAACTGCACCAAGATCTGCCAAGCAAAAGGATCCCCCCCCCTCACTGTGGAACTCTACACAGTAAAACCACATCAACACTGCTTTTCCAGACTGATGGCTGTGGACAACAATGAGCAGCTGGGCGCCCTTGAGTTTTGAGACTCACAGCTATCAGTGTACTCAGTTGCCAAGTTCATGTCTAGGACTCTCTTGCCTTAATCATTTGGGTTTAATCTGGATAAGGCACAAATCTCAGGTAAAATGCAAATCTTTCTTGGGCTCAGATGGTAGAGGCTGAAATACTGCAAGACTCTGTGTTTTGGTAAGATGAAACAGGGATCCTTTTCCATGCAGAATATGGCTTGAGGCAACATCTGTCAACATTCTGAATTGTTCTGTGCTGTTTCCCCAGGCTAGCAGAGGAGCAGCCCTGATGGATCCACTGTGACATAGTAAACCTCAAGCACTCAGGCTGTAGGACAGGGTCCTGCTCTGCCTTACCCTAGCAAGGACACTGCTTTATGCATGACAAATAACCTCCTGCAGAGTCCCGTTCTGCTATCTGACAGGTCTTCCAGGAAGAGAAAAATGCTAATTTGTCCCCAACATTCTCAGTAATATATCTCCTGCCTCCTTTAGCTGATAGACGGGAAAAAACCTGAGGCCGCAGAAATGCAGTGACTCAGACAATAACAAGATAACTTTTGAAGGGCAGAAATTAAAAAGTGTGCAGAACTGAACACCCTTGTTCTGCAGAAGGCCAAATGCAATTAAAGCAACGTAAAAGCACATCAAGTCTGTCTCCAATCTATGTCCTTGCTTCCCCTTCTCAAGCTACCCCCACTTGCCTTCCCACCTCCCTCACCCACCTCCCTCCATCACTCTGAAACAGCCTTTGAAGCCCTACAGACTTCATTTATATTCAGGAGATTTTACTCTTTGCTGCGCTCCGGTGACTCCAGCAAACTGCACGCGCCGGTCACATGCAGGTTCACAGATTAGAAACAGGATCCCCCAGTCCATCTGAACTGGTGTCTGTAAGCAACTGGCAAAAAGAAATAAAGAGCAGAAGGGCAGCTAAACTGAATAGTTTCATTTTAAGATTGTTGGCTTCTGATCACTTCATGGAGCTGTTATGGCTCCTGCAGATTCTACAAAATGTTTCCCTTACAGGAGTACAAAAATGACCCAAAGGATAGAATTATTGAGCTAAAACTTATTATTGTTTTAATTTATAAAAGCTGGTAAGCTGAGGGGTTTTTTTTTAAGGCTCCTAAGGAGTCATTAAATATGTTTTAATTTAGATTATAAGTATCATTTCTTACATAATCATTGATCTGCTCACGCTCCAAACTAAGTTTTCTCACTTACTAACAAAAGTGCCGACAACTTGCAACAGTGCCAAAATCCTTTTTATTTACCATCAGATAAAGATAATAATCTTAAGAGATGATTATTCTTTGTAGGAGGAGTAAAATTATTCCCTACAATGCATTTTGCAAGCTATCAGATCTTTTAATCTGTCATTTTTCACAGCTGGAAAACTTACTGCCTTTTTTTTTTACAGAAAAACAAAAGTTCATTTTATTGTTGGCAAATATTTGGAGAGAGAACTTATGCAGTGTCACAAAGAAGGCATTCTTGTTTACCTCTGGATTGTCTTTCACAAAATTTCCACTAAGCAACACAGTTGAAAAAACACCTTCTTACAGGAAAGGCCCAGCAGAGGCTTGTTTATAAGAACCTTTCTGTAGCACCTTTGAGATTTCCCAGCATTTGCCTGGTTACGTTTTTAAAGGTTTTTTACTAAATGCAATAATAAAACTACAAATAAAATCCCACAACAATGAAAACCATTTAAAATTAGGACATGGTTTCATTTCACTAAAAGAGCTCACACTGTTAAATGTAGTCAAAAAGACTGAGATGGATCTCTCACCCAGACAGGACAGTCATGTACCACCAGTCTGACATTTCCAAATATGCAGGCTTGATACTCAGTAAAAACCGGGTTTCCAACATGACTGGCAGACAAGCTGCTGTCGATCTGGGAAATGAGAGCACTTCTCCCGAGATAGCTCCAGATCAGGCTGGGCTGCTGATTGTCCTCAGAAAAACCATCTCTTTCATTCCCAAAAGCTACAATATTAACCGACCTAAAATAAAAATAATACAGAAGAAGTTGTGTTAACAAAGATGAAGGGCAGGGATAAGGGGAAAGAAAATAAAATCCCCTTAAATCAAAACTAACATATTAATCCTTCCGAATCCTCTTCCCTCCCTAGATTTTAACACCCTCCTGTAATCAACAGCAAAACACATACATGATCTCAAATCCAACAGCAGGGTGGGAGCAAAGCGGAAAAGAAACCTGGAAAGGCTGCTTGCATTGCAAATCCCCAGCGGGTTTGGCTTGCTATTCCTTGGTGTCCAGGCTCAGTCTCTCTGCGGTGACCTCGGGGACTGCTACCGCACTCCCCCGGCTGTGGCCAGGCTGGGTAACTCGGTGCCGGCTGCTCCGGGCGATGGACTGCGGCCGCACGCCGGAGCTGCAGCAGCAGCAGGATCAGCAGCAGTCGCAACAGCAGCAGCAGCAGCAGGGTGGGGATCTGCAGCCGCAGCAGGATGATCAGCAGCCCGGGCTGCGGTGGCCGCGGTGGCCCGGCTGTCGGGGAAGGTGAAGCCGCGTCCGGCCGGGCGTTCCGGCCACCGCACCCTGACGTCAGCCAGCCCCGCAGACGCGATGGGCAGAGCGAAATGACGTCCCGAGGGCAGGTGCACCAGGTGAGCAGGGGCAGGGAAAGGTGCTGGGGCAGAGCCGTGTCCTACCCCGCACGCCTTCTGCTGCCTTCCCGCAGGAACAGGATCAACATCCTCACCCCAGGGGACGGTGCCACCGCTTATCTGCACCAGGGGACGGACCTGGGACGGTCACAGCCAAAGGAGAGAGTAGTGAAAACTTCCTCTTTTAAAGTATTTAAACTTTTTTCTTATTACTATTTAAATAATATCTATCTTTTCAATAGTAGGCTGATTAGTAATACAATTTCTTAAATGCCACGTGGGCTTTTAAGCATTCATGTGATGTTTAAAGCACAATTTTCCAAAAGGACACTCTCGCATTATAGTAAAACAAACACAAATCACAGAATGGTTTAGGTTGCAAGGCATCTCTCTAGATCACCTAGCCCAACCCCCAATGCAGGGTCACCTGCAGAGGTTACACAGGAAATATACCAGATCCAGTCTAAAAATACCATTAGCTGTTAAATACCACTGTATACACTAAAATGTAAAAAAAACAAACCAACAAAACAAACAAACAAACAAAAAACCACAAAACCCCCCCCCAAAAAAAAAACAACAAAAAAACCCAAACCAAAACAACAACAACAACAAAAAAAAAAAAAACAGAGTAAAAATGTTTTAGGCATACTAGATGGTACACAATACTCTGTGTTACGTGAACACATGCTGCTGTTAATCCCACGGGCAAGAACTCATTCAAAACACGACTTGATGCGATTATCAACAGAATAATGAATAGAGCTTTGCTTGCAACAATCCATACTTTGAGAAAAGTACTATTCTACTATTTGCAAATTTAGGAGATGCCGTTTGATGTCACTAACAAAGTTTTATACAGATATAGTACTGAACAGTAAGACCATTTTAATAAAATGTAAGTATTATTATCTGCTAATGAATGCTAATTTTTTATTTTTATTTTTATTATAAATTGTACAGGGACTACTGAAAAAGAAAAAACCCAAAGAACAAAACAACAGATAGTTTCCCAACCTGTTTGTTTTCTCACATTTTATCCCATCCTAGCTTCTGCTTTTCAATCTAGCTTTGCTCTAGAAAACTAAAAGACAAATGACGAGTGGAGGTTATGGTTTTGTTTCATCCGGGAAAAAAAGTTAGAATGCATGTTTCTTAAGTAAGTTTTAAAAAGTATCACAGGAAACCACTGTTTTTTCCCCAGATGATCCTCTGACTGTGATGTATCACTGTCCACATCCAAAGCCTCAGTGGTGTCCAAACTCTGGGTACATGGTGTTGTGAGTCAGCAGAGCACTCAACATTTTGCAACCATGACTATTTGTGTACTTTTTAAAGGTCACTGAAGACCCCTTGGAATTCCTAAATTTGTGCCTGTAGCAATATACCCATTGAAAATGAGGAAACCTTTGGAAGGAAAGTTCGTCACATCACTAATGAGCCTGACCTGGTATAGCTAAATGCAAAAACAGCTGTATACATAAATAAATGTGCACATGCCTATACAGGCACAAATACAGATTTGTATAAGCATATGTTTAAAATACATGCATGCATATTATAAATACAACACACCTATACATGCAGATGTGGACACTCATATATATAGTTGTAATACCAAGAAAAACTGGACTGGTAAATGACTGGTAAATAAGGCAGTACTAATGAGGAGTGACCCAATTAACCCAAACTCCAATTAACATAGCTTATTCATTGCTGCAGACCTAGTCCTGCCCAGGCGTGACAAGGGTAGGAGTACCAACTGAGATGGAGGGTCACAGAAAACATTTTTGTTTTCTTCTCACTTCTTCCTTCAACCACCTGGGAAACTACTTGGAACTGACTGAAGTATCAGTTTTGGCAAAGTGTGCAGATGGTGGATGTGAGATTCATCTCAACTGATGAACAGCACTTAAAGCTTACATACTAAGATACACTGAAATACACTGTTTTAATAGCGGTTTTCCAGCAATCAGATGACTGAAAACAGTGTTTAAAAAGCAAGCATTAAAATTGGAGAATGCTTGTTCTCCTGTCAAAGTAGGTCCATAACCCCATTTTTGCTTGTATTGCTCAGGGATTGTGCAATGCATTTCAAATAAACAAACAAACAAAACAGGAAAGGAAACGAGTTCACTTTGGCAGGATAATAAATACCACAAATAGGGAAATTGCTTGGCACCCCTACCCTAGATGCATTCTACAAGTTACTCAGGGACTGCAAGGGAAAGCCACAAAAGATTGTTTAACTGAGAGGATTACAGAGGATTGCTTGACTGTTCTCTGTTTGGCAATTGGAAAGTTGAATACCCTCCTGTGATCAGCAAAACTTTCATCCACCAAGCATTTGCCATGGCTGCTGACAAACAAAGACTAAACTGCAGAGAAGGGAGTCTTTGACAAGGTCCAGGAAACAATCGCATATTTGGTCTTGTGTAGTTTGTGCTGGAACTTTTTTTCCCAAATCATTTCCGTTGTAGCTTTCCAGTGAGTACCTCAGATAAAGCACTGAAAACAAATACACAGTCGTTCATGACAAAGGGGAGTGATATTTGCTAGTGAAAGGAGATAAGTGCAGGCAAGTCAAGGAGAAGGATTTTTCCCTAGTGGAAGCTGTAGCCTTAGGTGCATTGATCCATGCAGAATTATCCAGCTTGTATTTTCAGGACAGTGAGGAGATTTAATGTACTTCAAGTCAAAGTCATTGCCAAATCTGCTTATTAGCTGAATCTGCACACTGCACAAAGCAGCTGCTGCTGATGCTGGTGTAGTCAGCTTCAGGTGCAAGAGAAAACATGTTGCTCTAGGACAGGTAAATTTCCAGGTGGTTTATTTTTTTTTTTTTTCAAGTATAGATTATAATTCTAAATGACACTAATACACTTTGCTGTATAGACCTGTTTCCTCCTAATACTGCAAAAAAATATCCTATGGGAGGCTTGGCTTTACTGGTGTTTTTTCAGAGTAGATATGGCTGCTGCGGGATCTGCCAGCCAAGACCCCCTGCTCAGACAAAGCACAAGCAAACAAAAAGGAGGTTTTCTGTTGTTGTAGCCATCTGCCACATCCCCACCAACAAAAGCCATCTGTGTGGGGGGGGGGGTGGGGGTGGGGGGAAATGAATGGAGGGACAGTGTTCAATACCAGTAGTATTTCTCAGCATAACCATGCCAGAAAAATCATATAGTGTTGTTGTTCAAACTTGGAAGCAATTTTTTTGAATTTCCGCACATAAACCACAGAATAGTTTGAGTTGAAAAGGACCTTAAGGACCACCAAGTTCAACCTCACCCTGCATATTCAAGCCTGTTTCAAGGATGGCACAGGCACTCACAGCCAGTGAGTGCCTCTCCAGCCCAACAGGTTTCACTGCTTTTTAGAGGTCACAGATAGAAGCATCAAGGAAAAAAAGCTCAAATTCTAAGGCTTTTGTGTCAAATTGTGGAATGGCTATCCTTGGACATATTCAAGTTTCACTGCAGAAGTTCTTGCATAACCTTAGCCCTTTAGACATGCTTGGAGAGGAGGCTGGGTTAGACGGCCTCCAGAGGTCCCTTCCGACCTGAATTATCCCCTGACTGCATAAATCTCCTCCTTCCTGGAGAGTGACCACTAAGCCCTGTCCCTCACTTCCTCATCTTATACCAGCTTTCAACTCCAAAACCAGCTTCTCATCCAATCTTGTGGCAACTTATTTTCTTTACAAAGTTTAATAAGCTTTGCAAAAAGCTTCTCAAAGGCTTTTTGAAAGTGCAAGAGGATTATTATGCCCACACGACCCCTTTTATTGGCATACTTACCACCCTTTCTCCAGAAACCAGTGATGCTGAACTTCACTGGGGCCTCTCCAACAGCTTCCCAAGAGACTGTTCATCCCTGCATCTCATTTTCTCACAGACTGTGTCTTCTCACCAGGAGTGAAGCATTCCCACTGCTTTGGCATTATCCAGGTCTTGCTAAAAGAGTTTTTGAGTATATTGCTGGTCTCCTATGATACATAGACCCCAGACACATTTTTTTTTTTTTTTGCCACAGTTCTTATGACTGTTCTCAAAAATTTTATCTAATCTTGCCCATTTATTAACATCTATTTTTACTACTTTTTTTCTAGTCTTAGTGAATCAGATCAAGTAATACCAGTGCTGATGCCATGGCAATTTTTTTGCCTTTTCTTTTATATAGTTTTTATGTATTCTCAGTGTCCTTAGCATGCATACATGTAATTTCTTAAGTCTGATAACTTAGCATAGTCCTGGTATACTGTTAGACCACAAGATCAAACATCCTAAAGACCTTGCAGCTGGAGGCCTGAAATCCTACACTATCATACATCCTGTAAACTAGGATTAGGCCCATTTAAGAGGGAATGCTTCAGGATAAGGAGATATCATGCTATTCATTCAATCTCTCATTAGAGCATCTTTGTTAGAAATGATAATTTCCAAGGTCTATAAAATTTTATACGAGATCTACTGTGTGTTTGCATTTCTGAGTATTCCACCTTGGAAAAGTGTCACACCATAAAAATCTTTATTAAATACTGAAGTAAAAACCCTTTATCCCTTAGCCATGTCTGGCTCTTAGTTTTAGAACCAAGGAAAAGGCACCAGTGCATTATTGAAACAAAAATATGAAGGGAGTGGGAAATTATTTGAGGAGAGGAGAAGGAGAAAGAAAAATGTATGTCACTTTTAAATTTAAAACTAGATCCATTTTGTGGCAGAACAGAGCTGTGCAAGCAACTAGTGAGCTGTGGAAAGCTGCTAGCCTGTGAGGGTGAGATGTGGCAAATAAGAGCCTGGTCTGCTGCTGCAGATGTGTCACACAAGAATTGCCCGACAAGCTTGTTGATTTTGGCAGTGAAAGAAACAAGATCCTGTGCCATGAGGAGAGGACCCATCTGGTGCCTAAATACCCCAACCTGCCTCAGAGCTGATGGGCTGAAAGCACAACACACTGTAGAAGAAGCCCCACTCACACTGGTGAAAATCCCCAACTGTAGATGCAGAGCTGCATTAAGCAGTTCTTATGTCATAGTTTATTAAGTGTTACAAATTACATTAGAATGAAGGTCAAAGGGTCAAAAACAAAGCAGCTTGTATGTTGTTTCTGCTGTTTTAGAAAAGGAAGCCATTGCCACAAGATGGACATGGACCATTACGTCATGCAGAGGAGCAAGACCCCACCCCAGTCTCCCCAGCTTCCCCTCCCCAAGGCTTGACTTGAACTTGAGCTGAGGCTGAGCTGCAGGGAGAGGTGGGCAACCAACACAAAGAATGGGGAAGTGGCACGTGATCCTCACTAGAGAGCAGGGAAAGATCCCTTCTGGAACTGCCTGGCCACACATACAGATCAAACCCCTTCAACAAATCTCTGCTATCTGGGTGTCCTCTCCCACAGGGCACTCAGAAAAGTACCGCCCTGGCCAGAGATGCAGCTGATATTTGAGGCCAGGGAAGGGATGGCATACACTCAGCATGTTTTGAAAGTTCTGAGCTATTTTAATCCACCTTATGATCCCCTAAATAAGCACTTAGGACTGAGTGATCCACCATGTGAATTTTACCGAGAGAAGTGCCTCGAACTGCTTTAATGTGCTTCTGCAGAAGCTCAGCCCTTTGTCTGCCCACGTTTTTTCAGTAACATATAAGTTTCTAGTTTTTCTTACTAAAATCAAGTTTCCACTTTTTCTTACTACAAACATTCAACATGATTGCAGATAATGTTAATTAGCCATGTTAAATGAAAATTATCTAATAATGTCAGCAAAACATATGAGTTAATATCCATTTTAAGAAGAGAAAATTAAAGAAAAAATTAAAGAACAAAGATTATACCTAGATATACAGATATCTGCAATAGCCTCTGCACATATCAAAACAGTTATTCGCTTATCAAAGTTGTAAGGTCTCAATGAATCATAAATAAATCTTAATTTTTATACAACTGCACTTTTCCAGAATCAAAAGGCATAGCACATTGTTAATTAACTTTCATTATACAGGTGTTAAACATCTGCCATTGGATGACCATTTCATATTTAAAAAAATATTTAAGAAAACCCTTCAATTCACTAAAATTCACAGAGCCATTTCAGAGTTAGACTTTCAATCACCTATTTCATTTTTAATTTACTTTCCTGATTTCTATTTTCTTGTTTTCCTTTCTTTTATGGTTTCACTGCTGTTTTCTAGTTTTCAGACTCCTTTTCTGTTTGCATACCTGTAAATACAGAAGCAATTATAAGGGCAGCAAGAGAGGATGAACAGTGTGTGATAACTGAATGTTCTTCATGGATTTGAATGTTGTCCTTACTGCTTTAAGAAAATTAACTTAATTTTAGCTTTGTAGCCTCTTGAATTGTCCTGCACCTTCATATTACTTACTCCAGAGGGGCAGCCCCTCCCAGAGGTGTTTGGCTGCTTAGAGCCTTTGCTGCGTCATAATTCTCTATGTGGTGTGAAAAATAGCTTCTCATAAAAGGACATAAATAAATCTGTCTTTGGAAATGGGTTATTCACGTCCAGCTTTTCATCCACCAGCATATTCCAACATCCATTGTTCTCCACAGGGCTGCTTCCAAGGATTTCTTCCCCAGGTCTGTGCTCATGCCTGGGATTGCCCTGACCCAGGTGCAGCAGCAGCACCTGGCCTTGTTGAACCTCATGAGGTTTGTCATGGGCCCACTACTCAAGTTTGTCCAGGTGCCTCTGGATGGATCCCATCCTTCTGTTGTGCCAACTGCAACAACCAGCTTGGTGTCACCTGCAAAAGTGCTGAGGTGAAAAAAATCCCCAAATCCACTAAATCCCTCTGTCGGTGTCATCCACAAAAACAGTAAGGAGCACTAGCCCGAAGACACCAGAGGAACACCACTTGTTCCTCTGCCACCACCAGCCTCCACCTGGACACTGGGCCATGGACCACAACTCTGTCTGCATCCACTCAGCCAATTCCTTCTCCATCAAGCAGTCCACCTTCAGTTGCATGTCTCCCTAATTTGGACATCAGGATGCCATGTGGGACCGTGGCATCAAAGGCCTTACAGAAGTTTAGGTAGATGACACTAGTCAGTCTTCCCTTGTCAGTCTTTGCAGTCACTACATCACAGAAGGCCACAGATTGCTCAGTAGTCCCTTTATCCCCTGTTTAAAAATAGGAATGATGCTTTCATTTTCTCAGTCAGTGGGGACTTTGCTTGGCTGCTGTGACTTTAGAAACATCACAAGAGTGTCCTGGCAACAATATCATCCCTCAAAGCACTGGGATGCCTCTCATCAAGTCCCATAGGCTTGTGCCCATTCAGTGCCATCAGGCGCTCTTGAACCTGTTCTTGACTGACAACGGGAGTGATTTCACTTCCCCAAACCCCATCTGCAGCCTCAGGGAATCAAGAGACACAGGAAGCCTGATGGCCACTGCAGTCTGAGGCAAAGAACTCACTGAGTACCTCAGCCTGCTCCATATCTGCTCTTGCCAGTTCTCTCTTCTCATTTACTGGGGTTACAATGTCCTTAGCCTTTCTTCCCAACTGATGTCCTTACAGAATCCCTTCCTGTTACTCTTCACATCCCTTTCCAAGCTCTGTTTCATTTTTGCCATGGCCTTCCTGATCCCATCCTTACATATCCAAACAGTATCCCTGTACTCTCTCCAGGTCACCAGTTCCTGCTCCCACTGGGGGTGTCTTCCTCTTACTCCTCAGTTTCAGGAGAAGATCCCATCTTATCTGTGGTGGTTGCCTGTCCACCTTACTTGGTTCCTTACACATCAGCTTGGAAAGGTCTTCTGCTCCAAGAAAAGTCTCCTTAAAGGGTTGCCAGCTCTGATCAGGTCGTGTGTTCCTAAGGTCATCCCAGCAGATCTCACCCACTAATTCTTTGTACATCTGGAAATTCTTTCTGCTGAAGTTTAGGGTCCTGACCCAGCTCCTCACATGGCCAGGGTTCTTCAAGGTCAGGAGCTCACCCAGGGCATGGTCACTAAAGCCCAGAAGAGAATTAGTGCCAGCTTTGATGATGGGATGGTTCTGGCACCTTCCCTCTGTGGGTGATGCCTGTAGAACCCTGTGCACATGCAGAGGTGCACAGGGCCCTCATGCCACACAGCAGGACTCAGGGTGGAGGGTAAGGAGGCCATGGAGTTCTTTCCACACTTTGCACAGTGCTGTTCTTCACTGGTCCTTGCCAGCAATTTGGGCCAAATTAGAATCATAAAATGTCCCGAGTTTGAAGGGACACATCAGGATCTTGAAGTCAGCTCCTGGCCCTGCACCACACAGCTTCATGGACCTCACCATGTCCAAACACTTCTTGAACCCTGTCAGGCTTGGTGCAATGACCGAGGGGAGCTAGTTCCAGTGCTCAACCAATTCCTGTATGGAAAACTGTTTCCTGATATCCAACCTAAGACCCCCTGACACAGCTCCATGTCATTCTGACTTAGAGCAGCACTTAGAATTGGGAAAGGCAAAGCCTGGGCAGCAGAGCCTGGGATACATCTGGACTTCTTGACTTGCTGGATCCTCCTGCATTTTTTCTGTCCCCTTATTCTTCTCTCTTCCTCCTTTCCTGGCCAATATTCCATCTCATTTTCCCTGGCCTCCAATCTTTTCATTTGTCTTTGGTTTTCATTTTCCTGGAGGGATTCTGCAAACCTGTCCACCCCACAGGCAGGGAAAGCCAGTATTCACTGCAGTCAGTTCTTGTTTTTAACCAAAGAGAGCTCAATTTACCTCCTTTCTTCTGAAAGGCTTATCTTCCATTCCACACCTACCAGGGACTCTGCCACATTCTCAGAGGTGTTGGGAAGCAAAGCTGGAGGTACCTAAACCAGGCAGTTTGGGGTTAATGCTTGGCAGAAGGCAGCCTGGAGGTGTAAGTGGCCAATTGCCAAATCACCACCTCAGTTCTGCAGAGAAGATGCTGGTTTTCATCATTCACATCTTGCACAGTCGTCCACCCACTCCAAAACAGACTGGATGAAGCTGTGATCAAGTACAAGATGAGCAAAAATCCTCTGAAGCTGACAGCTACACTTTCTCTGTGTCTTCAGAGAAAATTTTGGAATTTGATTAAACACATTCCACATACATTTGAGAATAAAACCTCCAATTTGTGGTTACAATGTATTATTGCAGTGACATGAGGAATCCAGTAATCACAAGAGATGGGCTGCTTTCAGGGGGCACAGCAGAAAGTACCTCACTGTCCAAGACACCTTATTCCAGTATTTGTGGAGCTGACATACGCCTGCCATTTGGATTCCACCTGTGTCTCTCCCATCTTCTTTGACCATGGCTGGCAGAGAGGGAGATGCATCCATCCAGGTTTTTGCCTGGTAATACTATCTGTTCTGCTGTTCTACTTCACTCTTCCAAATGCTTGTCTACAAAGCACAAGTGTGTACAGCAGTGTCTTCTCAGAAGTCAAGAGCACCTGAAGCAAAACCCACCCAGAGCCTTTCCCCTGTTGGCTTCTTGACATTGAGGTTTCTGGAATCCCAAGCCTCATGCTGTGACAACACTCTAGTTCCTCCTTCTACCTGTCACTGGCCACAGGGATCTTCTCAGCTGATGGACAGGAGAGGCTAGCCATCACCTCCCCACATAGTTTTCAACCACAAACTCTACCAGCACCTTCACCTGCACAGACCAAAACCTTGTTCTCAGCCTAAAAGCCTGAAAAGTTGTGAAGCAGCCCCCTGCACAGAAGGTTGTGGATGTGAAGCAGCTCTTCCAGCAGCTTCCCACCAGCACTCGTTGGAGAGAAGAGGCTGCCAGGGACTTCTGAGCACCCAAACTCTGGGGGGACAGGAAGACTGGAGCTGGTTGGTCCAGAGACATCATCTCCATCAACTCCATATGGCTTTCAATAGGAGGCCTCCCATCCTGCTGGCTGGGATTTGGCCCCATACAGATGGCTGGGTTGCTGGAGGTCGCCCTGCTGGTGGCTGTGTTGTGGCCAATGTGCTGGACAAGGGCCAGGCAGCCACTTCAGAAGGAGGAGACTGGCCACAAGCAACTCCTCAGCCACCCAGAGGGAGAAGGAACACAGGGCCAACAAGGCAGAAATTGTCCATGCCTATTCAAAAGTGTCACGAGACGGGTGAGGCAGCAGCTCTGCTGCACCACTGATTTACAGGTGCTACAACACTCCTCATCCAAAGACTTCTGTTTTTTCTGTTGGAATCTGGATTATCAAGCTCTGAAAAGGATGAACATCTGAAGGAAGACAGTATCTTTACAATTCACCATTTTCTGCCTCCTGGCAGACAGAGCTTTGCTTACTCAGAAACCTTGCCTAATTTGCATATATATGCATAGCCATGTACCATAGCTCCCCTTAATTCTAAATAAAATAAGCCTGTGACTGTGGTGCATTCCCAGGTACCACAGGGTGTCATGCCAAGATCCCAATCCCTTCTCAGCAGTAAGCATCACACATGGCCCACACTCAGCAGGATGGGACACAGCTACAATCAGCTCAGATGTGCAAGCTGTCAAGCACTGCTGGGCTAGAAAAGATCTTGCAAGGACTGAAAGAAGCTTGTTTTGGCAATTCTGTTCCTCCCCTTTGAAATAAAGGCCTGAATTCTGCTAAGTGTCAGGCAGCTTGCCCTCCGTTGTTCCATTTCCCTGGATGCAAGGAAACTTGTAGATGGGTGATATGTGAAAGATCTTGAGAGCGATTTTTGTTAGCAGTATTCACTTGTAAATAATGTTTATATAACTCCTGAGGTATCGAGATGACATTGCAGAGCATCTCATCCAGCTGTTTAAAACTAAACACCAGGAGTTTGTCAATGTGAAGTTGCATTTGTTTTTTTTTAATTTCAGCTGAAACATCTCTGTATAAATAAGCTGATAATATTCTTCTCACCTGCAACTCTTGTAGAAAGGGACTTGGAGGAGTGTGACAGTGACAAAAAATATTCCTTCCTCCTTTCCCCCACCATCTCTGATGGGCAAAGTTGTTTGTCCTAAGACTGGAACAGCAGGAGGGAATTGCAGAAGGGACTGCCTGTGCACTCTCAGAATTAATACGTTCCAGAGATGAGGGAGCAGAGATGTTTGGTTTTAGTGCACATCTGCCTGCAAAAGTGCACAAAATGCTGTTGGAGACTAGGATGACCGGACTCATGAAGTTGCCGGCAGCTTTCTGAGTGGAACACACACCCTCACACCCCCTACAGGAAATGCCTGCAGGGTACATTAACTGAAAGTCTGGGGAACACTCACTTCTGGACAGAATACAGATAAAACCCCATAAAGTGTCTCTATAGGTGCTTTGTTCCTTTTTTATTGTGTGTTCCACAAGGCCGAAGACTGTAAACCTGTGTTTCCAGCTGAACCTGATACAGAGGTTCACCCTGAACCTGTTTTCAGCTGATACAAGAACCCTTTAGACACAGGCTGTCAAGCAAATCCGAGACTTGGTGGACCAAGCCACACCTGCTCTGAGGTGAATTCTGCAGAGCCAGGGACAGGGAGGGCTCAGGAGCTCTCTGACAAGCTGTCTTATGCAGGTAAGGAGAGGGTAAATATGTCACAGCTGAGGTAACAGGACAGCCTGTCACCACTGTGAGAGAGTAAAACTGCTGCCCTGGGCAAGGGGTAGCCACCATGTGCTTCATTGTTTATCTGCCATCTCCGGAAGGGAATTTAGAACAGCTCTGGTTTTGTCCCATTTGAACTTTAAAAGACAAGAAGTCGAGATTTATTTTTTTTTTAGCCCAAGGGAAATTTTGGGTTCCTTCTTGTTTCTGTTTTGCAGTAGGAAGGTGTGGGGAGAGGGTTTGGGTAAATGCCAAAACCACATTTTTAGTATTTTTATTGTTTCAGTTAGAGTATTTGTACTTTTTAAATAGAGGAATAATACTCTATACCAAAACTAGGAAACATTTCAAATTTTATTTCTGCTTCAGTTTCACAGCCATCAGCTATTAAAAAACAATGGGAAAAGTAACCAGAGTATCACAACACATTAAGTCGTAAAATCACAGAATGGTTTGGGTTGCAAAGGACACTTAAAGTGTGTCTAGTTCCAACACCCCTGCCACAGGCAGGGATGTCACCTACTAGACCTGCTCACACAAAGCTGTATCCATGCTGACCTTGAATGTTTCCAGGGATGGGGCAGCCACAGCTTCTCTGGCAACCTGTGTCTGGGCCATGTTCCCTCACAGGGAAGAATTTCTTCCCAATGCCTAATCTAAACCTGCCCCCTGTCAGTTTGAGGCAATTCCCCCTTGTCCTGTCACTCCACACATTAGCTCTCTTGGAGTACCTTTACAGACTGGAAAGGACTCTAAGGTCTCCCAGAACCTTTTCTTCTCCAGGCTGAGCAACCCCAGCTCTCTCAGTCTGTCTCCATAGCAGAGGGGTTCCAGCCTCAGGTCATCTTTGTGGCCTTCTCTGGACTTGCTCCAACAGGTCCACATTCCTCTGTAGCAGGACCCCAGAGCTGGTTGCAGCACTGCAGGTAGTGTCTCACCTGAGTGCAGGTGTGGAATCACCTCCCTCAACCTGATGCCCACACTGCTTTTTCTGCTCCAGGACATTTTTGGATTTCTGGACTGTCTGAGCTCATTGCCAGCTCCTCTTGAGCTTCTCATCTCCCAGCACCCCAAGTCCTTCTCCTCACAGCTTCCATTCTCTGCCCTGCCTATATTTGTGCCTGGCATTGCCCTCATCCAGGTGCAGGACCTTGCATATCCATTCAGCTAACATCAAACCTGCATTCTGTTTAGCACAAGAAAGCTGATAATAAAAATTGGTGTGAACACCTGCTCCTCCAAACTTATTGTTAGATTCAGGTATTGTTTCAGTGCTGAGTCTTATGAAAAATACCATGAGCACTGCAAGGTGACACAGCCTCCAGGGAAGTGCTGCTGATCCTGAGCATCCTTGGCTTTTCAAATGATGGAATGCTGGTCTCCTGGGTGCTGAGCCAGTGCTGTACCAGGAATACTCAAGGCCTTATAATGAATGTAATGCCCCCCTTGTTCTGTGCCTCACTCTTGTTCTGTGCTTTCCTGGGCCAAAACAAAGCTACATAAGTATTCAGCTTTTCCTGGAGCAATCTGTGCCAAATAAACCTGTAATTTTATTTTTTTTAGCGGGGGTGGGGGGGGGGGTGTGTGGGAGGGGGTTGTTCAGCACACAATGTAATTTAAAAAAGTAGTTTTCCCTTGAGTGTGAATCTTAGACGTTAGTAGAAATCAAGGAAGGTCATATATGTGCAGAGGTGAAACCTCTCATTAAACAACTCTTATACATACATTAAAAAATTAGAAAACCTTCAGGTGCAGCTGACCTACCTTAGTAGGGGCAAAAACGTCACCATTTTTTCTACTGTAGTGACTGCCTTAATAAAGAGGGATCACCTTTACTGGTAATACCTGCATTATCTGGATCCTTAGTCAACCACAGCTGTGGCAAAAATTAATTGTAATTTGAATTGTTAAATTAATTAATAATTATTTAATAACTGGGGTTTTGTTGGTTTGTTTGTTTTAAAAAGATAATACATATTTTGCTTTCAAGTAGAATAATTATTTCTGGAGTTGTCTTCGTAAGTCTTGGATTTCTAACTACTATTGTTGGCAACAATAAACCATACTTCTCTGACATCTTTCAGGAGAACAATTTCACTGTTCAGGTACTGCTTGTCAGGGAACTCTCTTCATCTCATGGAGGAAGAGTCACAAATGGGCTATTTAGAACATCTACACTGATTTTCCAGTTTTTCTTACCTACAAGCAAAATTGTCACTTTCATTTTTAGTCTACTTCAGTAGCTTATAGATGGCAGAGGCTGAAAACTGTGCTCAATTCTTCATTCAGCTAAAAAAATCCATGGGTTTGCATGAATAAATGTCACATCAAGAACAGCGTTTTCAGAATAGAGTTTGAAGAGCTGACCCAATTTGTCACACCCCCTGAGGCCTCACTGACTCCTGCCTCTCTCAGCATGGTGCCTGCTCACCTGCTGATGGAGCTGGCTGAATTTGCTGGCCCAGCAGAAAACCATGACCCCGAACACCTCAGGTGCAGCTGTGGCGGGGCCTGCAGTGGCATCAGCTCTCTCAGGGCTCTGCCAGTGAAGGGCAGCTTCCCCCCACCACACACAGAGGCTGAAGGACATCACCACTGGTATTATTTCCATTCCCCATCCCCTGCCTCCCTCATAACCTTGCAAAGAAGTTGCCAAGCCAGTGGGGCAGAGTGATGGGGGTCAGGGAATGCTGCCTCTCACAGTCCGTGTTTGTACCAGCAGCAAGGGAACCAGATGAGATACTTCTGATCATTTCAGGATCCAGAGATGCAAAATTCAGAACTGATTTCATTCCAATATTAAGTATAAAATTAGGAACTGCACAAAGCTATTGAAAAGGGCTTCAGTGGTGAAAGATTGTTTTTAAAATTGCTTTCCTACAGAATGAACATTTTTCTCTCTCGCTCTGTTCTGCCATCCTGCAAACTGTTCTCCCCCATGTTATATGCTCCATAATGAACTTCTCAGTCCCAACTTAATGGCATGTTTTACATTGGAGGGGTCCTTAATTTTATGTGCAGACAGGGGAGCATTGCAAAACAAGGCACTACAAATAGAAGGAAAAGGACAGCACCCAGCTTTACAGCTAACACAGTTTAATCAGAGTTTGCAGTGCAGGTACATCAGGTCAAGGCTCACACTGCTCTTCAAACTGCTACACAGTTTTCACCTGTCTTTAAAGAAAAGATGATTCCATGACAGCATAACAAAACTTATTGATTGTCTTCAAGCTGCTTCCTTACTATAGAAACTGAATGCCTTGCAGAATCATCACAAAAATTTTCCTTCCAAAGCACAGAAGGTATTTCTCTGCCCCCTGCCTGGCTGATCTGTGAAGAAAAACAGATGGTATTTGTTCATTTGTCAAATCAAACTAAACTTCCCTTCCTGCAAACAAACAAAACACTCTTCTGGAATGGCTTGTTTGATCACTGTCATTAACAAGTCTCTCTAGGAAGCTGTAATTATCCAGCCACTGGCTCTCTGACCTCCTGCCACAGCTACTCATTCCTTCTGCCTCTTCATTGTGCCTTAAATGCCACCTTAGCATCATTGCCTTGACTTAACCACTCCTTGTCTCCCTCCCTGTGCTTTCCCCTGTCTTCATGCACTCCTACCACTATAACTTGGAAGCTAGAAAGGGCTGGAAAGATAAGAGACTCAGAATGATCAACTATAGGACATTAAATTATTTTCAAGTTAGGTGCATGGTCTAGCACTTCAAAGCTCAGAATAGTGCATGCATTTTTTTAAGGTAGCAACTTTATTATGTTGAAAGAAAAGGCTTTGTTCTTTGCTGTCAAAAATAAATAAAAAAACAGAAGAAAAAGAAAAAATGAAGAAGGAAAAAAGGGAAAAGCAGAAAGGTGAAAGGGTAAAATAAAATAAAAAACTAACAGCCCACCAACCTTCCCTGCTCTGTTCACAGCTGCCTAAGTTAATAATTTTCTGTTCCTTCTGTGATCATCAACAGGAAAATCGAGGGGAATGAAATCTAATGGGCAAACTTTAGATTTTAAATTAATGCGACCTTCCTGGGAAAGAACACTTAAGAAAAAAAGAGGCAAAATAACCATAAACTCTTGCAGATGCATGAGAAAAACTGCAGAAAAAGGATTCACCTATGCCTGGACATGCAGTTGCATTTATTTAATATGATTAAGTGTAAGCCTGTGATTAAACACTCTTCTGAATTTTAGCCAGTAAATGAAATTCTGCAGAATCCTGAGCCCTCTTCCACTCGTATGAACATGTCCATGAAGCTTTCAAATAAAACTTCCTATTTCCACCATTCTTCTAAACATTATACAGATAATAGCATATTGTTGAGAGCCAGTGCTTTCTTAAACTGATAAACATTTTTATTAACAAGTTAATTTCTAGTAATGCATTACTTCAAGAAAAGTCAATAAAAACACTGTCTCAGCAATCACATGGGCTAATGCAGGTGTATCTGAAGATCTTGCAATACTCTCCTTTTATGTGATCCATGTCTTTTACTAGGACACAATGTCTGTGGTCAAGTTTAATCTCAGTGCAGGTAGCTGGGTGAGGAAGGAAGGAAGGGCAGCAATTCTCCATCCCCCTGACAACCACCCAAGCCCCTTGGAGCACCAGCTGGGGTAGATGGCAGGAAGGTACCTGCTCCACCTTCCTGCCATCTACCCAGTGGCTTCAAGAGGAGAAGCTGACATACTCATTTAAAAGCAAACAAATTGTAACAAAAAACCCCAACATATCACAGAATTGTCAGTACAGAAAAGCATTTTCTAGCAGATACTCAAGACGCGATCCACCTGACAGAAGGCAGACATTTGCATCTGATCATTGGCACTGGCTGGCTGAGTGATCAGGGAGAGGAAGAGGAGGAGGAGGAAGAGGAGGATGACAAGAAAAGCATTTCTGTGCTGTAGTTCTTATAAAATGCAGAACTGGGGTAGATCAGCTCAACAGCACTTTCAAGTGACACTTTTCCTGTTAGCTGCAAAAAAACCATGTCAAGGAGGTTTCCTTGAAACCAGAGGAGGTTTCCTCTCAGTTTAGCTGTAGTGAAATTAATTTATTGTGTACTTTGCTTTATTCGTTGTGATCAGTGAAGTACAAATTTTCCTTTGACTCTTCCCTCTTCCTCACTACTTCTAAACACATTTGTATCAACAACACAGGCCTAGTTACCTGTGACATACATTAAAAGCAAGACAACCTGCTGCAAACACAACAGGAACTTAGAGGTGAAGAGCAGGCATTTCAAACGGAACCTGGCTATGAATGAACTTTGCAAAAAAATAACAAATCACACAAAAAAACCACACTGAAGAATTGCAGCCATGCAGGATGGCGTATTTAAAAGAAGTGTAGATGTGGCATTTGGGTACAGGGTTTAGTGGTGGGCTTGGCAGTGCTGATGGTTGGATTTGATGGTCTTAGAGGTGTTTTCCAGCCTCAGTGATTCTCTGGTGCTCTGTGTTCTGTCTCTGCACTCCACAGGCTGAAGAGTAGAACCCACCACATCCTGTAGTGCGGCAGAGCTCAGAGAGAAACTTCCTTGGAAGGGGTTTTTGGGGCAGATCTGATATTGGACAGCAAACACACAGAGAAAACACAGGTTTTGCCTCTACACAGAAAGCTCTTTTTTATTCAAATGAATGTAGGAAAATGTTGTTACAATAAAGAAAAATTCGCGAACAAGGGCCACTAGTTCACATATCACACCAAACAGCTCCCTCTTTAACCAACAGAACCAGGAAGAACAAGCTATACTTAACAAATTCTTGCTGCATTATTCCATGAACTAACAAGAGGAATTCAGTGAGAAGAAGGAAAAGAAATACATCCATATACTCAAGGTAGTAATGCACAGGTAGGCATAAAAGAGTGCACCAAAATAATTTGAAGTCGTGTGCTTCCCTTTGTGGCATTTAATAAATAGCTAGCGATCACAAAAATTTCTCAGAAGTGAAAAATTTCCATGTCATTTTTGCCACAGGCATTAGAAGTATAAACTGTTAAGTATATAAAGATAACCTTTACACCTGACTATCTACTTTTAATTATGTAGTAAGTTATATAAGCCGTAGTATACTATATCCCCTCTTAAAAATTAAAATAGTTCTAGCAAAATATCAAATATTATGAGGCACTCTGCTGTAATTAAGTCTTTTTTGAAATGCAAGTGCAAACAAAATCCTCAGCACAAAATCGGTCACATTCAGCCCTGACAATGCAGGGCTTCTTATCTTACTCATTTCTATGTATTTCAATGCTTTAACATAACAATATTAGAATTTAATTCGGACACAATTTTCATGGAACAGTACATTTTTATTTCCCAACAAAGATTCTTCATTTGTGCATTCCCCAGGATTCTGATGTCTGGCCATGACCTACTCCATGGCTTCTGAGTGGCTTTGTTTTCCCATAGCTAATTCACCACCATTTTTGTACTTTTCAGCATAATAATCAGAGTCAAAGCTCACAGACAAATCTGGAGGACTCACATAAACATTTCTATTGTCTATTGTGACCTTATGAATCCTTTGTTTGACTCCTTTTGATTGCCACTTTGGTGTTGGCGATGGTTCCTGAGGATTTATTCCTTCGTACAATCCTTCTCCTGTTTCCAGGGTAATTTTAAACTTATGCCAAGGACAAACAATACACGTTTGTCCATCAATGTCCTGCCGGAAGAAAAAGAAGAAGAAGAAGACAGCAAGTCATCTTCTAGGACAAAAGATATGTTTGGTTGTATGGCTGTCCGAGGTTATATGTTTTTCTATATAATGTACAGATAAAAGCATTACAAAAATCCGTTAGAGTTTTCACATGACTCTATGCCACTGCATTATTTTTATTTTGCTTACATACCTCTATTTCTCCAAGACATAAAGGGCCTCCTTCATCTGAAACATGGCAGAATACCATATTAATTTATGCAGCAGATTTTATGCTTAATTCTAACAACACTGAGATCACACAGGCGAATATCTTACGGTAGCAGCGAGAATCCAGAGCGTGAAATTTCCCCTCATGGTAGAAAACAACAATTTCTCTGCCATTGATTTTGGCTGTTATTCTTTGTGACTTCTTTATGTCATCTTCTTTGCCGATGAATATAAGACCATCTCGCTCCATTTCAGCTCCTCCTGTGCTTGAGCTGTGTGAATCCACATCCTTAAAACACATGGACAAATAAATGAAAAGATCACTTATAAAGCAATTCATATTTGGATTTCATGTGAGGAAAGGGAGAAAAGGTTTCAGTAAAAGACTATCAACATGCAGAGGTAGAAAAGCACAAGAGCTTGGTGACAATGTTCAGTTAGTGTGTTCACTAACAGAACTGACAGGACAAGGAAAACCAGCTGCTGGAAACCAGATACCTGAGGCTCAGGCAAGATAAACTCTCAATCACTATTTGTTTACTCTGTACCTAAACCAATTTCACCCCTCAAAACCCACATGCAAACAAATATAAGGATTACAAATGTAAAATACTATACTGTTCCAGTATGCAAGAGGTAGCATTTACATGTAAATCCAATACTTTTACATAATATTAAGGGTAGAAATAGAAAGTGATTAAAGTTAATAAAATATTTTTCTGCACAGGAAAGAAAACATTTTTTATCAAGAAGCTGTATTCAACCTGACATTTCTAGCAAATGTTCCTGCCTTTCCTTCCCTCCTCTTACATACTTCAAACATCCCTCTCTCTCCCTCTCACAAGAGAGAATATAAGCATTTTTATAAAAGCAACCTCCCCTTTAAATTTACTTACAATTAGCTACTGTGTTTCAGTTCTTTCCAAATTCCTAATACAACCTTGCTTCCTCAGAAAAATATAGCATAGGTCTTTATAAACACAGAAAGGGGAACCATGGATGGGGGGAGGAGGGGGTGTCTCTCTGGCTGCAGGGAGCTGCACTGTACCTTTGGTCCATACCAGATTACAATAGAGATGAGAAAGCAGATGAAGAAATAAAGGGTGAGGATGATGAGGTCCAGCATTGCCTCCCTTCAGAGTCTGTCACCACTGTCCTGCCTTGTCCCCATATGTCACAAGGTGCTTCTCAGCCCCTCTTTAAGTGCAAGGTGGAGGCAACGGGGCCAGGCCCTGTAGCACCCTGTGACAGGACTTTAGAGGCTCAACGCATCAGAAACCGGCTCTGCCAGGGCTGATAAGAGCCAGGGACATGCTGGGGCTGGCCTGATAAGAGAAGAGCAGAGCTTCCAGTTCCCCCTGCTGCTGTCCTCACCACGAGCCCAGTACTGCTGCCTGCTCCCAAAACCTTGCTCAGAGCCACATGTGGCGTGTCCTCAGGATCAGCAAATGTAGGTTTCCTCCTAAGCCACCGTGCTGGGAAGACTGGTTTAAGTGCCAGTGCAGCATTTCCAAGACCAGTTCTTAACTGATCTGCATGTGATCAACTGCTCAGACCAACTCCCTGCTTTCCAGTTCAAGGAACTGCCACCCAGTCCTACCCAGAAAGTGAAACGTCACTGCCAGGCTCACAGAGTGATCCAGTAAGGCATTCACGCTTAGTATTTTCAGGAGATAAGCAAGCTAACCACAGGAACCAGAGTAGGAAATCCCCAGTTTTTGCTATTACCTTTTGGCTGACTCTCCCTATAAATTTTCCAAATTGGCAAAGATACTAAAATGCAGAAGCCTGTAGTTAAAACCTCTCTTATTAGGACATCTCTAAAAAACCCTGTGTATATAAATGCATGCATCTCTAGAAACAGAAACACACACACACACACATACTTATTTGTACACACATACCTGTTTGTATCTCCCAACCAGTATTAGAATACACCAAACCTCCAGCTCATTTAGATGGCTTCTTACACTCAGCTTGGATTTGGCACAAATAAATTATCCAGGCTCCTATTCTGAAATCTCACTGAGACCATCAGCAGCACATCATGGACCCTGAGCAGCCTAAATTGTGCAAGCAATCAGTAGCCAAAAAGTTTCTTTTACAGCTGATACACACTTATCTACAAATGTAGACTAAGGACTACAGTGGCACATCAGGGGCCCTCCCAAAGAAAACACTCAAGGCAACTTTCTTCCCTTAGATAAGAGGTAGCAGGTCACATCACCTCCTCAGAGATCCCAAGACAGAATCTTGAGCTATCAGAGCAATTCCGAGTCGTGCAAGTGAACGACTTCAGTCAGTATAAGAGGAAAGGTTATTTCCAGGCCTATGCAGAGTAAGTTAGCCTTTTAACATTTTTTTCCTGATATTTTCTTAAGAGTTCAGCTGCTTTGATATTTTCTGAGTCACTGCAGACAGCACGGATAGAATTGTCCCTGCTGCCAAGTGCCACCTGGTGGGAGCAGCAAAGGGGTTTGCTGTTACACAGCATAACTGATCCTTCTCCAGCTAGAAACAGAGCTGGATTTGTAAATTGCAGCAATTCACTGCTGTACCCTGCTCTGAATAATTTTTCCCCATTTTGGGTAAAAAGAAAAATACCCCTGCTGTGGGGCATTTTTATTTTATTTTATTTTATTTTATTTTATTTTATTTTATTTTATTTTATTTTATTTTATTTTATTTTATTTATTTTCCCCCTGCTATGTTTCCTTGTCAAACTTCAAAAAGCAGGTAAGATCAGCAGGATGGCAGTTGCTACACAAATTGCCCAGATGTTATTCAAAACCTGAGCTTTTGTTATCATTACAAAGCCTTATCAATATTTTGGTCATATTTGTGGATTTTGGGATACTTCATTCAGAAATAAAATTGGGTCTGGGTTTTTTTTTTTCCTCTTTTGTCACGTTGTTGTTGGGAGTTTTTTGGTGGTTGCTGTTGTTTAAACCCACCAAAAGAGTGTGGATGTGACCATTTCATTTCAAGCTGGCTGGTGCAGTTCTTGCAGTAGTTAATTAATGAGCTGCACAGGCTGAGTTGGGAACTGTAATAATCACACTGCAGAGGGATGTATATGTCTAAAACCTGCCCTGCTTGTGGCAAAAGGCTTCTAAAACATTGCTAAAATTATTCCTGCCTGGCTTGTTTTAAGGCAGAGCAATGAAGACTGTATACTCCTCATTTAGCTCTGCTGCTGTTCATAAGATTTTTCATTGCACTCACTGAACCAGCGGATTTTTTCTTTTTTTTCATCATTTTGATATTACAAATAAAACCTATACTTTTCTGTGATGTGAGAGCTCTGTTTCTGTGCAGTCGGGCAAGAGCAACCTGCAATGCTTACAGCTGGTAGCAAATGTGTTATCAAAACCCTCAGCATGATCATGACAGCTAATGTGAACGATAATGATTGACAAACCAAAGCAGGTGACATCGAAAGCTCAGTGGCTGCTTTTTTAAGTAATAATGGTGAAGCCTAAACCACCACAACCCCCCACACCACCCCACCCCACCCCCTCGACAGAAAGGGGCTGTAAAGGTCATTCCCAAGGCACAGCCTCCCTGTCTTGTGATGGATCACATCTACTTTGGCCTTTCTGACAAATATTTTGAACTAAATTCCAGCAGCAGAGTTTAGATAGCTTGGGAGGCTGCTTTCATGTTTAAACATATGAAGTTCTTCACTTTTTTCCTTCAAATTGCTCATCAGAAGAGACCTGCCTGAAAATCAAAAAAATTTCTTTTCCTGCTCTTGGTGGCAGCATTTTCCAGGCTATGAAGCCTTAGTCACTGCAGAGGACTCCTCAAGGTTCCTCTGGCAGCTGATACCTCATACAATTCACAGGTCCCTTGTTTATATTATTTTCCTCCAAATGCTCTCATCTTTTTATGATCCTTCTTAAAAGATAAAGTCACAAAGCAGAATCCATACCCTGAGCATTCACTGCAGTTAATAAAATAGTTGCCTCTTGTGTCTTACAGACACCACTCCTTTAAGTCACACCCACACGTCACTCATTTCCTTTTCCACCACATCATGTAGTTGGCTAATGCTCTGCTTCAATTTCTCTAAAATTTCCAGGTGTATTGCACTTTTTTTGAACTGCAAAAATGCAACCTAGACAGGTTTTTGTTCACCATTTTAGTGTGTTTCCCTTTGCTTTTTATTTTGACTTCAAACTAGTCCATGACTAATTTACCTGATTGATTTCAGATATTTTTTCCATCTAGCCAAGACTCCTTTGGATTTTAGCCTATCCTGAGGAGCGCTGGTAGCTCTCCCAGGGTGCATTTTCTCAACCTTAGCAAGAAAAGAGTTCATATTCCTGCATTCAATTACTTCCCAAAAAAATACCAAACAGCACTACATTGAATTCTTGCAGACCAATTGTTTTATTTGGGGAAAAGGTACAAAGTAAAAAACAAGAGCTTTAAAACTCATTGTCTATATAAGTATTTGATATAAATAGTTGGAAGACAAAGCTATTCAGATTTTATTTCCTATTTTCAACTGGATAACTGGTTGCAAATATTTGAGAAGAGATAAGCAGATAAATATTTTGTTCTGCTTTTAGAAAATGAAAGTGAAACAATTTAGGATTTTTCACTGGCTTTCACTGCCAGAAATGCAGTTTTATCTCCTGCTTCATCTACTCTTCAGAAACTGCAGTTTACACATCACAGTTCTGAAAGAGCAAGTTTTGCAGCCTGCACTGCAAAGAATGTTTTCCTGAGCAGTAGCTAAAAGATCCCAGATAAACCTTCAACAGGGACTAATCTAATGTTTTGTTTCAATAAGATTAATCTCCTACATGTTTTATCACAGGTCACAACAAAAATTTACTATTAATGTTAATTTCCAGGTGCATGTTGGTAATTTATTGTCATTCCTAGTTCTTTGATTTTCTGTCTTATGAATGCCTGCATATCCAAGGAGGTAAGAACTACATCCATTATAATATCTTATGTTATTACATACTATCCTGCTTGTCCAGATCAATGGTACATTTCCTATATGGAGTCCTTATTACATTTCTTCCACATGACTCTTCACAATGGAAGTTTCTTTGATAAGCTAATGAACTTGCCATCCTTTCATGTTTGATATTATTCCTGGATGCATTTGCACCATCATTTCTATAGTAAACTGTTAGGCATGACTGCTAGCAAATACTATTTGCATCTAAACATCCTTTTTTAGCAACAAATAATTCTGAATCTAATAATTCCCTGTAGTTGTGTTGATGATAGTAACAGTAATAAGGAAATTGTTTTTGTAAGAAGCCAAATATCTCACAGAGCTGATAATATATCATATGCCACAAGAAAAAGATACTTTCAAAATATTCCTTTCAACTTCTGTACCAGTGAGAGAGTGTGCAAACCCCTGGGAATCCTGGTTTCCAGTCCTAGAGGGTTGGAAATTCCCCTGTGTGCACAGAAGGTAGAGACCAAAGCCTTCACCCCAGATTAATGTACTGTCACCAAGGAGATGCACAGGTCTGGATTCCAGTGAAGTGTGGAGGGAGCTGAACAACAACCATAAAAAATGTCAAAAGGCAAGGATGCACCATAGGTAAAGCTGTTAGAATCACTTTTGTGTCGTTTTTAGCATAACTACTAATAGTGATTTCAACAGCAGCAAAACAGAACATCAGAAGGCCTGACACTAAATTCAGAGTGAAGGACTTCAGGCAGTATCCACGTTATATATAATCAGTGGAAGTTTCTCCTTCCTGTGACTACATCCCTATAGAAGCCCTTAATTCCGGTTAGGAGATTTTTTTTCCCTCATAAAATGTGGAAGAGTAAATAAGTGTCTTTTCAATTATTTTACCATTTTAATATTGCTGAAAAAAACCTACCTTTTTAATTCAAGAATCTCATATTACAATGCAAGGAAATTCTTGTTCTTTTAAATCAAGAAATAAAAGTACTGTAAATTAAGACCAGTTTGCACTATCATTTTTATGTATAAAGACCCTACTGCAAACTAGGAAGAACTCTGAATGCCCAAATAATTCTTTCTTCTAAACTGTCAATAATATGCTGCTAAGGAAGACTTCAAGAGTAACCTTACTGTTTAGTCCATGCACAACAGCACACCATCCATGCCCTAAAATTTTTCTTTCCCTCCAGCTCTGCTTTGCCAGTCTGTCCCATTTACAACTATTTCCATAACTTCAGTCAACACTTGTTCCTCTTGTTAGTAATTTCGTTAGTTTCTTAGTTCCTCTTGCACATGAGTCACATAAATCATGCCATGTTGTACTGCAGTTACTGTGCCTCTGACTGCTTCTTGTGATTACTTTTAAGAGTGCTCTGACTTCATATTGCAAAAGATTCAAAAGCTATCCAGTTATTTGTCTTGTAGCCTGGGTAAGCAACATCCACATGACTTATTCCCAGGCCTTCTTTTCTTTCCTCTCCTAGCCAAAGACCAGCCTATCAGTTTTTTTTAAAAAATCAGAACAATCCCTACCAAGCATGGCATCTCTGTGGCATCTGTCCCTGTACATATAGCATAATAAAAGACTTTCAGTTTTCTCACTTCCTGCCCTGAGAACTCTCCTGTGCAATTCGTGGTGTACAATGAGTAATAATCTACTGGGTGCACTTCTGCAACCATTTAGGCATTTTAATAGCTTCATAAGTTACATAAAGGTAAGAAGAAATTACAATATTTTGGCAACAAAATTTAAGATATTAAAAAAAAAATCACAAAAAAACCACCCCAAAATGAAATAAGAAAAGTAGATGTAATTAAAAACCTTTTACCATAAATTTATTGTTTTCAGTCTGTGTTCCAAGAAACACCAGATGCTAATCTGTTACACAGCACTGTTACCTCCTTCATGTTCTCCCTCTGCTTGCACAGATATCAAGATATTTTAAAAGATGCCTGCAAAAATCAGCTGGAATCACAGCCTAGGAGCTAAAAGCCCGTGCTTTATCAGCTCATGTCTTTTTTTAAGAGAGGTACTGCAGAATAATCTCCTGCAATTTTACTCTACAGAAAGTACAGAAACACTGGCATAGTAGCACAGGTATAAACCATAATGACTGGGCATTATGTGAGACTACAGAACACTAATTTTATAGTACTTTTTTTTTTTTTTTTAACAGGTGCCAATCCAGTTAGTTACAAAGAAATGCAAGATAATTCTGTTGTTTTCTGTGGTAATTCAGGACTATGAAAGAAGCCATATGCCCTGAAAAAGTGCTAGCTTGTGCAAAATGCAGAGGACCATCTGAAACACAAAGTTTCATAAGCGTATTTTGTTGGTACTCTGTTCTGTATTACCTCCCCAGGAGACTTACAGTTTAATTCAAAGTCTTCATTGATGCTCTCAAAAGAGAGATTGATCTTTGAAATTTTCAAAACACAGTTGCACTCCAGAAGAATCAGCAAATGGTCAGTAAATGGTAGCATTCATCAGTAAATGGTGGTTCACATATTGGGAACATGTAATAGTGGTGGAAAGGATCTCAGCAACCTATGGAGTTTACAAATTCTAACTGGATTAAGGATGACAAAAATTTAACAGAGATGTTATAACTCTGTCTGTGACCTGAAAAAAGGAACCCCTGCTTTCCAAAACACATCTAGCAATTAGCACCCAGAAAGTTTTCCTTCATGTCCAAGCTAGATTTTGCTTTTTGCAAATATTTTCCCCCCATGCTCTCCTTATCCCCAAAAACTTCTCACCATTCCTAAAAGGAAAGAACCACAACCCTATTACAATTACTTTCTAGTTTCTCAGCCTTCATTTGTATATCCTTGTTTCCAAGTATTTCTGGTTTTATAGCACACAGAGATTTTACAGTTCTGTAATAGAAAAGGCCATGAGTTGCATAAATTCCATAAGTTGATTTTTTGTTTTAAGTAAACATAATTTATTTTCAAACTTAATATTATGTTCTTCAGCAGCAGAGAATGCTGATGCCTTTATGCAGTGAAAGCTGTTGTAAGCCATTTACATTTTCATAGTAGAAGACACAAGGTGAGACAGAATAAAAAACACCCACTTCTTTGGAATTTACTTCTTAGCAAGTATTATTTTTTAGTTTTCCGTATAACAAGAGCTTTCTATACTCTGAAAACACTGAAAAGATACAGTGGCACAGAAGAGATTAACAGAAAAGAGAGATTTCTGTTGTGTCTTACTACTTCACATTCAAGGTTCATATATTCACAATACACCTCTGACAGAATGATTACATAAAATGTCATGTCTAACAAGCACCACAGAGACTATCCTAAACCATGAACTTCAGATCCATACTGAAAAAAAATGCAGCTAAGTATAGCAACTCTTTCTGTTTAATATAAATCAATTTAATATAAAGCAATTTCTTTCTGTTTAATATCAGCAAAAAGCCTTCCTGGCACTGTAACCGTGGGGCATTGGGAGAACATGAGGGCACAGGATACAAGCAAAGAGGTGTCATTGGAGCAGAGACCTCTGGTCCACATCTGCTTCTTCCCAGCTGCACCATCCCTGTCTCTTCTCCTCTGTTGGTACTTCCACATGTCTTCTCTCACTCCACATTTGTCCTGAAGTAGAGACGTACTAAATATTGGGAGCATCCTGCCAGCCCTGCTCAAAGAAAGCATGTTGGTAGAAAATTTGGCCATGTGGAACTTCACAAACTGGCCATCATCTGGGAGAAGTGGAGAGGAAAGTGCTGACCTCTTCTCCCTGGGATTCATGACTCAGAGCTGTGTCAGGGGAGGTTCAGACTTCACATGAGGAAGCATTTCTTTACCAAGAGGGGGGCCAAATTTTGGAACAGGCTTCTTGGAGAAGTGTTCAATGCCCCAAGCCTGTCAGTGTTCCAGAGGCATTTGGACAGTGTTTTTAATGTGGCTTTAACTTTGGGTCATCCCTGAAGGGATCAGGGAGTTGGAATAGATGATTCTTGTAGGTCTCTTCCAAATGAAAGAATCTTTTCTTTTCTTTTCTTTTCTTTTCTTTTCTTTTCTTTTCTTTTCTTTTCTTTTCTTTTCTTTTCTTTTCTTTTCTTTTCTTTTCTTTTCTTTTCTTTTCTTCTCTTTTCTTTTCTTTTCTTCCCTTCCCTTCCCTTCCCTTCCCTTCCCTTCCCTTCCCTTCCCTTCCCTTCCCTTCCCTTCCCTTCCCTTCCCTTCCCTTCCCTTCCCTTCCCTTCCCTTCCCCTTCCCTTCCCTTCCCTTCCCTTCCCTTCCCTTCCCTTCCCTTCCCTTCCCTTCCCTTCCCTTCCCTTCCCTTCCCTTCCCTTCCCTTCCCTTCCCTTCCCTTCCCTTCCCTTCCCTTCCCTTCCCTTTTTTTTCTTATTTTTTCTTAACTTTGCTTTGCTTTCCTGGACTTTCCTGAACTTTCTTAGACCTTTCCTAGAACTTTCTTCTCCTTTTCTGTCGGAACTCAGAGTGTCCCACAGACAGTCTCGGATGTTCCAGACCCAGGTCAAAAGCATCTGAGACCCTGGCATGCAGCCAAAGACACACGTGGGGTTTTGATCTTAGCCCATGGAGCAAATTACCAACTCTGTATGAAGAATTACAAGCCACACACACACAAGTTTAGGTATTGTAGTAGAAGTA
This sequence comes from Motacilla alba alba, assembly GCF_015832195.1. Lineage (NCBI taxonomy): Eukaryota > Metazoa > Chordata > Aves > Passeriformes > Motacillidae > Motacilla > Motacilla alba. Next base: position 70,095,622 of record NC_052046.1, on the reverse strand, counting down.
GTCAGGAAGTGAAAGGAAGGATTTCTGAGTGCTGTACAGGGGGGTTTTAAGCCTTGTACGCAGGGGTCCAAGTTTTGTACATGGGGGTCAGGAGATCTAAAATGGAGGGATTTGGGTGTGCCCTGTCCTCTTTCTTTCTCCTTCCTAACCTCCATGTCTTTGGTGATGTTGGCACTCACAGATTGGTCTAGAGTAGAAAGTCACTGTTCAATATAGATAGTAGGTATTGGAGAAAAGGTATAAACATGTAGTACGTAATATATGATATAAAAGATGGCACCAGCCCCCTGGGAGGGCAGTGTGCCTTTGTCTGACCTGCTGAACGGGCCACAGCAGTTCAGGAGAAGAATCTTTTAGATAACCAACAATAAACAACCTTGAGAACAGACAACAGAAGACTACTGAGTCTTTCTTCGAAGGCACGGGTTGGAGGAGAGACTTTTCCATTTTTGGGGTCACCACAATCCGGGACGTGAAACCCGACATCTGGTGTCCCTGGGTGGGCAGGAGACCCGACCCTTTTCCTTTTCCTTTTCCTTTTCCTTTTCCTTTTCCTTTTCCTTTCCCATTTCCTTTCCCCCTTCCCCTTCCCCTTCCCCTTCCCCTTCCCCTTCCCCTTCCCCTTCCCCTTCCTCTTCCTCTTCTTTACTTTCTTTTTTTCCTTTCCTTTCTTCTCCCTACTCTAATTCACCAACATACTGTTTGCATTGCAGTTCTCAGGTCCTTTTTCTCCCCAACTCAAGGGACTGTGGTGGCTGATATTGTGTAAAGTGTTGCAAAGCCTTTGCAAATAAAAATTAAATCATTCAGAACAGAAAAGGTCTCTTCCCTGCTTGCCTAAGGTGACTAATTTAAATAGAAGTGAGAAAAATATCATTTTGCCCATTATCAGCTCCACACAAGGTGGATAATGGTTGTTCTGGCCATATGCTGGGCTTTTAATAAAAAATCTCCCAAATAACTGTCTCAGGCTGCCATTCAACTGCAAGACACACTTATAATCATCCTCCTTATTATTATTATTATTATTACACCACCAGCATTACCATCACAATTATCTGTCAAAACATCCAATGGCTCAATTGTAGAAGATCCCAAAGGACACGACGGAAAGAAAAATCCAATTTCCAATTATCCTGTTGCAGCTAAAAGGCTCTCATTACTATCAGACCTGTTCTACAACATCTGAGAGACTGAACCCTTGTGAGAGATACTGTCAGATAAACACTGGCACAGCTCTTGGGGACTTTCAAATGAAAAAGGGGAGGATGGCAGGTGGGGAATGCCCAAACCAAAGAGACCAAATCCATATTTTTACCCCAGAACAGCCCAACGACCAGATAACAGCATATAGATTTGGTCAGCTGCAGGTTGATGCTGAGGGGTACTGTAGCCTATTGCCACCCTCCTTTTCCAAGATGCACAGTCCTCTGCCAGTGACTCTGCTGTGCTTTAACCAGAGAGCAACAATGAATTGTTCTAGGAACAGCACCTTCCTGAAGATCACGGCTTGACCTGTACGTTTGGTGAGAAATACAGCCCACCAAACAGGATGTTCTAATGTGTGCCTGGCTTGTATCTCCAGCCACAAGTTCCTGTCTGGGCTAGAGTGCAGTGAAGGAGGCACTGCAGTGCCATCTCCGTGCCCTGCCCAGGTACACATGTTCTACCAAAGGCTTTTTCTTGGTTTCTTGTCTCCCACTGGAAGGACACCACAGCCTCCCACCAGCTGTCCCTGACTGAGTGTCCAGCTGCATACCTGAGACATCTGCACCTGGAGGTATATTCCTTTTGGTGTAAAATGTATGCAGAAACAGTGCAATTTTCCACTGAAAAATGGAAATTTTTTCCATTTTTCCATTTTTTTTTCCCACTGAAAATTCTATTTCCTATGGAATCATTACTGACACCCTGCATAAACCAGGATTTAGTAAGAGTGCAAAATTTCTTTTGCTGCACTTCTTTTCCCAGTCAGAGCCTTGGCGCAGGGTGCTGTCCCAGCTCCAGAGAGCAGAGGCAGGCAGTGAGCTGCAGGTGGCCACCCTGCAGCCCTGGTGTGTCCCCCCTCTCCACCCCAGGGACATTGGCAAACACAGTGGTGCTTCCAGCACCAAGAGGCTGGGGCCTGGGGCTTTGGAAAAACTAGCTGTGCCCGGGTCCAGGGACAGGGATGGGGCAAAGGCAGCTGAGCTCAGAGGCTCTTACTGTAGCTTCATGACCACCAGTTCCTCCTGGAGGAGGACAAGCCACCTCTCGCTCCTTCTCCAGATCCTCAAGGCCCCTCTGTCTGGCTGCCACACGAGCCTCCCGCCCAGCACCTCACCTGCCAGGGGCGTGTCCTCTGCCCGCTGTCTGAGGGGATGCTCTGAGGTCAAAAGCATTTTGCTTTTTACTTCTTTCTCATATAACTGTAGTTTTGCAGATAATTCTTGTCTAAGTCTCTAGTTTCTTAGCTAACTGCAGTACTTCTCCTACCCTGTTAGACAAACACATTCCTGAAATCCTCTTTGAATCTTGTTTCTTCAGTGAACCAAGGACATTTCACTTTCCCATGTATTTTGACACAGCCAGTGGGGGGTTAGAACCAAGGTGAAGGCTTCAGTAGGGCTCCAAACCAGGAGGGGGATTGGCTTCATTAGCTGTGCTTCTAACTGGGGATTTATGTCCATGATGTTCATTTGCAAAACTCCTACAAGTGCTGAAGCCTTGCATCATGTGTGCATTTGGCCACAAGCACACCTGGAGGAGCGCCATGAAACAGTGAGTGCTTTTGATCATCTCGGTCTTGTTTGGCTCTTGATTATAGGGGCTAGAAGACAACAACCCAGCCTATGCCCTGCAACACTCAATGCCAACAGCACCTGCAGGGGACAGCACAGCGTGGGCTGGCCTGTGCCTTGCTACCAGGCAACCACTCCCCAAGGCCTCCACAGCCTGGGGGAAAAGCCACAGCCCTTTTGGCCACAAACCATACACCGCTGCTCCTCTACATGCCCCTAAGCCCGAGTCAAGGCTCCAAAAGGGTCCCAGTGTGCATTAGGATGTCCCATCTCTTCAGAGTGTGACAGGCCACCTCCATCACACAGGCTTGTGCTCTGCCTTTGACTGCTAGCCAGCCTTCCTAGGCAGCACATTGGCTGTGTTCCCGGCGCTTGCCCTGGGGGCAGGAGGTTGCCCCTGGCTCTGGAGGCCAAGAAGAAAAATCAAGGGTGGCTCTTGACGGGCGGGTGATTTGCCCATGCTCAAACCCAAAAAGCAGGACACAGGCATGCCTAGAAGCATGGAGGTTTGGGTTGGGGTGTCCTGAAAGAAGGGAGATGCCCTCTTGGATTGGGGCTTTCTTTCCTTTGTCCACTTTCCCAATGGCAACTAGAGCTTTCCTCAGCAGGCCTTTGCAGCTCCTTCTCCCCAAACATGTGGCTCCACTGCCTGCCCAAACCCTTTTATGGTTTCTTGGCCTCCCTTTATGAACCAGGGGATCAGCAGGGCAGGCCTGCCTGCTTTCCCCCAGCCCCCATCAGCACTCCTTGCCAGAACCCTCCTGGATCCTAAGGCAGGCTTCATCTAAATTGCTCCCAAGGACAACAACCAACACCTATATCAGTTTCAAAGTTTCACTGATAGCATTTAGCTCCAGCAGCGCTGCCCAGAGAGAAGTGCAACAAAGGCAACTTGAGTTGAAAAAGGAAATGTATTTCAGCTTGTTACCCACACTTCTTATATACAAATAACAAGTTCTGTTACAAGCTTGCTGCACGGAGTTATGTCTCTGCTGACTCCATGGCAAGCAAGAGGTCGCTACCTATTCACACCACCTCATTCCTCACAGGTTACAAAGTGGTGCCTGTACAGATCCGGGTATGGAGGGAGAGCGACAAACATCCCTGGCCCTCTCTAAATACCCACAGGGCTGGGAGAAATCCATACAATGCAAGGCAGGTTTACATAGTAATTGAGAGATAAAGATTACAATCTGTGTTGGGTAAATACACTGGCTCCTGTATAAAAATAACGCAACGCAAACCCATACAGAGCTATACAATGACCAAAGTACCCAGCTACACCTCCATGTCCCTGTAACTAAAGACACAGAACTGTGTATACCTCTACTGCTCCATGCGTGCTGAGGTAGAACTGGAGACACAGAGAGAGATTACCTGGTACAAATAGGGCTAGGACAAGAGGCAACAGAGGGAACAGAGGGAACTTGACTGGCCCATTTCCTCCCACTCCCCTTCGGTCCCTTGGTCCCATGCAGAGCCCTTCTGGAAAGATCTCTAGGAAGCAAAGGGAGCACTGAGTCATTTGTGGCATGCCCTCAGCCTCGCCATAGCCTCAGCACACCCACAGGCTCCCCAGACCCTTCAAAGCCTCCTAGCCCATCAGTCCCTGCAGTGCTGCCATCCTCCTGAGCGTCCCCAGTGCCCTGAGCCCCTTTTAAGGCTCCATTTTAAGTCCAGCTGCACTATACCTATATATGTACCTAGATGACTAGGAGTCAGAAACATTACTGTTCAGTCGTAATAACCTGGTTCTGTGCACTGTTTTTCAGTAACCAGAGCATCTCCTTCCAAAGGTGGTGCAGCTCTGCCTTTTCTGCACCTTCCTCCTGTTTCAATTGTATGAGTTTCTGATGTGTTTCAGCCACCTGTCAACAGAGACAAATTACCCACCCTGTCACCTTTAAAGAACTGGAGGTCTGATAAAAGTTTTCCAGCCACTGTCAGCATTACCATATTAGGCTGGACAATGGATTACTGTTGAAAGTAACAAGCCATATTTACCTGCCTCCAGCTGAGCAATAACAAGTCCCAGGGCATTGTGTGGGACCTGTTCACCTTCCAAGGCACAGTACTTAAGTGAGGTGACCTCAGGAGTACAAATGTTGACTCTGGCTCTTGCATGAAGGCAGCAGTAAGAGTAGACCCAGACAGCCCTTGGATAAACCTTTAAGAAAAGAAAGAAAGCCTCATTGGATCTCTAGCACTATGAATACAAAGCAAAGAGCAGCAGCAGCAGCCCATGTGGAGATTTGGGGAAAAAAAAATCAATAGAGCTGAATAAGAGAAAATAGGGCCCTCTTACATTGCATTTAACAGCTTTACCTTGTGGTAAACTTATTATTTCTGTAAGGCTATGCTGGCAGGGACTTCGGGGTGCTGTGTGGGTCAAAGCTAAGGGTGCCCTGGGGCAACTTTGCCTGTCCTGATCATTTACATGGAAGATGCACACAAAGCACAGGCAATGGAGTTCGGGCTGTGTAGGAATCCCACCTTCCCCTCTTGTGATGAAAATTAGGTAGTTCTGATCAAAAGGAAGTTCCTTCTTAGGAAAGAGACAGTAAAGTACTCAAACTGCCTTCAAGTATTTTCTTGATAATTCCACAAGCTTCCTACATACATCATTTCTGCTTGTCATCACAAAGAAAAGTGGAAGAAAATTCCATGCAAACCTGCTAAGTTTTCCAGAAAATACAAAAATAGCATTCAAATTCTAATCAAAATTAGTAGGTTCAACTGCCAAACAAATACTACTGATTACCCTAAAGGTTTTGCTCATTGCTGCTATACCTGACTAAAAAGAAAACAATTACTTTAAGGAATTTTTTTTTCTGAAAAAAATTTAAAATTAAGGAAACAAATTGAACACTCCTGTTAGTTACAGTGACAAGTGAGAGGCAGATTTGTCTAGAACTGTACCTCTATGAATAGGATGACATATATTTTATGTTCTTAAAGCAGGGAAAAAACAAGCCTGCTTGTTAATGCAGGAAATGAACTAGCAGAGCTAAATGCTTAAAAGCACTGAGTTTAGTCAGAGAATGGAGGATAACACAGAATTCTCTTAACTACTAATCTCAAGCACAATTATTGCACTATCAAAATGGACAGAATCAAGAAACTTTATACAGTTACAGCATCCTGACATGCCAAGGTGTGACAAGGCTTTTTTAGAAATAATGCCTAATCTGTGTATCAGCAATTACATCCACTGAATTAGAAATCCTAAGAGTGAATTTCGGTATTCAATATCCTTTGCCTTACATAGAGTTCCAAGAACTTTTGATCTGCTAAACCTCCTTTGACATCTGTTTGGTTGGATGGTTAGACTTTTCATAGGAATTTGATCATCACCTTAATAAAAAAAAAAAAAGAAAAAAAAAGAAAAAGAAAATATTTAGTGTTGAAGGTTACATGTCATGAGAACAAATTCTGTCTACAAAACTTACTCCATTACCTTCTATGAAGTCAAGTGTTAATGTAATAATCACTGAGCAGAATCTACTTTGGTACTTCTGCACAGCCTTCTGAGACCTCTTATTTTAAATGAAAAGCTTTCCTAGCTTCTTAAGCTAATTACTAACAACTATGTGAAACCTGTATATATTACAATATCCTGCCTGCACAACTGACAATATACAAAGCACATCAAGTCAAGCCATGAAAGATATACATCCAAACATGATACTGTTTTGTATAGTGACAAAAATGCAGAATCTGAATGCAAAACTGAGCAATTTCAGTATCAGGCACCTTTAAATCAGGCAACAACAATCACACTTTAAGAAGGTATTTATATTGAAAATACTAAGAACTTTAGAAAAATAGAGATTGTTGCTGTCAGAGACTGATTTAATATGCAATCTTATGTGTCACAAATCTCCAAAGACAACCCAAGTACATGGTAAGTATATACTGCAACAGGCTGTCATGTAACATGCACCATGATTCTAAATACATTTACCATTTTAAAAACATTTACCATTTTAAAAACATAATTAACAGCAAAATTCAGTAGCAATCCATTTCATGCTGAAAGATAGAAAAATAAGATAAAACATGATAAACAAGATGAATTGGATAAATTAGATAAAGCAGAGAAGCATTGTCAAGTGTTCCTTCAGCTACAAGCAGAGAAATTTCCAAACATGGATGAATTTCATTATTTGTTTCAATTCATGTTTTCCTTTCTAAGCTTCACTGCTATTTAGCCTAAACAATTATTACAAACTTAAATACACTGAAATTAAAGTTCACTGTGGTTCTATATTGGACACAAAAATGATATGTACCTCAGCTTCTCTAAAGCTACCACAGAACTAAGGGCCTCAAGAAAACATGATCCAAGCCTGAACTCTGCTTTGTTCTTGTATTCAATTCCATATTTGCACTTTTCAGGAAGAGAAAAGTGAATCTGGACCATAACTGATAGTAACTGGTATGGTTCAAGATCAATAGCCTTCTTATATTCTACTTTGGCCTGATCAGGTTGCTTTAAACCAGCAGCTGTCAGGCCAATGAATAACTAAGAATTGTAGATATTTTTGTCTTGTTTCAAGACTGCCTAAAATTACACAATTTTAAGTGAAAAAATGAGTGAAATGCATCTTACAGATCTATGGCCTGAGTTTTGTCATTACAGTTTAGCGAACTGTTCAATGAGGTAATAGTAGAGGTTAAAGTAATTTTTTTGGAAAAAAATTAGTAGATTCAGCTTTTCCTGCCAGAAGATGTTATATATCTGAACTGTTCTGCCTGGAGCTCAGCAATCAAAGCTCCTCTGTGAGGTCTAGATTAGAAGAGGGGTTTTAACACTAGCACTGTACACTTCATATTCTTATCACCACATATAAGCAAATGCAAAAGGAAAGGGGATAAAAGTTCACCTGTGCTTTACTAACATGCATGATTAAGGAAGTTATGAACATGAAACCTAAAAATCAATTTCAACCATTATGTCAATAAGGTACTCCATATTCTACATTACTTCACAGCTGTATAGGTAGAAGCAGCGAATAAAATGTGCAAAAAACATTACTTTCCAAGTAATAAAATAATTACCTTGCAGTGCTTTGAGGCTTCCTTATATTCTTTATTTCATATAGCATCTCCAGCTATCTCTTTAACATTGTTCCCACCTCCTTATTTGAAAAAATGGGTACCAGGTAAAAATTACATATAATCAGTTCTTATAAAAAGGTATACTGAACTCAAAATATTGTTTATATCTACTATAATTGCATGGAGATTATTTGAAACACAGTGCAAAATCCCAAAATACAGTCACACCAAGAGCTGACAGAAAAGATAATATGGTTTAGAAATACTTAAGTTTAGTTCCAATACAGGATTCAATCAATATTCCAAGCAGCTAAATTATACAAAATAATCACTCCAGGATTAAAGCTTTGTTAAGGTTTTAGATAAATTTAAATGGGTGGGATGTGTTATAGGACAGGCACATAAGTTAGTATGACATCCTGTGTATAGCCTCTTTTTAAAGAGGAATTGCTAAGAAGTGAACTGTTTTCAAGAGGCATTTTGCACTGGATGTGCTCGAGTGATTCCTGGGGACCAGGGCTTCTCTTGCCAGCCTTTTCCATGGCCAGCCTGTTGCTGGCACTGTGTGCCCCATGGTGCTCCTCTCCCTTCACACACCTAAAGCACTTCCAAATACAGCCAGGGAGCCAAAAAGTGAAAGCATTTAAGGACACACAAAAGAGGCATTCATGCTTTTGAACTCTTGTCATGATAACCATGCACTGTTTTGGTATATGTCGAAGTTTTTTGCCTCAAATGAGCCTTAGAAACACCATGGTCAAAACTGTCTGAGAAACCACAATGGTGGTGTCAGCACAGAAAGAGAAAGGAAAAGCAACCAGCTGAAGAAGAAAAGACATCTTTCAGTAGCTGAAATGCAAAAGATAAAGAGTAACAGAAGGGCCCAGTGCTAATTCTCTAAGATAAATTAGTAGATAATTATCACTGGCTGGGATCTATGTACAAATCACGAAAGGGACAGGACTGCTGAGGAATGCACCTCTGGCTGTTTGATTTCCATCACCAGTCTCATTACATGGTTATGACAATGGGAAGATGCCAGAAGCTCACATCCCAGGCAAGAGACCAAGAACTTAATTTTACAACTTACTTTATAAGTTTTTCAACCAATCTCACAAAGTAAAAGCATATGACAGTAGTTCTAGCCAAACAATATAAGCACATGTACCTTTTGAAAAACAATGCTTGCTTATTTCCAATACAATACCTGCTTGTAAGTCTTCGAACACAATGCACAGAGCTCCAGTATTAAGCTTAGAACTTCTAATATTTTGCTAGAAATACTTTTCTGCAGCTTAAGGAGTTATTCTAGACAAGTGTTTATACACAGACCATTGCTCTAATGTCCTTACTTTTCTACTTCTTATATGATTTTTCTGTTGACCTATCTCATGGCTACTGCTTAGCTCTAATCACAGTTCTGCTGTCTCTGAGGCCTGCCTCTTGCAGCTTTCCTAAAACCTTCTGATTTTAAGGATTCTCACAGATAATTAGTAATGAAAGGAAAAATAAGGCAAGTGAATTTCAAATGTTTCCTTGGAGATCGAAAAGTACTGGGAAAAGTCTCTCCAACTTACATTGACCTGCAGCTCCTGGACAGACATTTGTGTCCCAGAAAGGCACAGCTGCCTCGGCCACCACAAGTGCACCCCGCTGCGGCCCCAGCCAGCCTGAGCTGCGCTGTCACCCACGGAGACAAGGGACACCTCAGCAGCACTTGCCCGGGCACGGCGGGAGGTGCAACTCCCGCATCCCCGGGACATGCTGGGAGCTGCAGTCCGGGGACGCGCTGCTCTTTGTGGGCCGCCGGTGGCTCCTGATAAACGCCTATGGAACGGCCGCAGCCCGGCGGGGAATCGCGGCGGGGACTGCCAAGGCTGTGGCAGCGAGGTCTTCCCGAGGGGTTTGGTACCCTTGGGTTCCAAAACGAAATCGGCTGTGTTCCCGGGGATGCGCTCCACGCTTGCATCGGGCACATGGCAGTGGTCAGGCTCCGTTCAGGGATGGGTCAGGTGTGGTACTCACCGCGGGGCACGGCAGCCCCTCCTGTAACAGAGCTGCTGTGTGGGATGAACCCTCTTCCGTGGGCTTGGAAAGCAGATCAAAAAGGACATATTGAAAATTATGTTCAATAAGCGCTGTTGTTCTTCGCATGCTGTGTCCCAGGAAAGTTAGGGATAGGATGGATTGTTCCTGCAATCACAGGTGAAAAATTTGACTGAGTTAAGATGTTGGGAGTCACACATTGATTGACTCAAGCTTTTATTAATTATAAAAAATACTACAATACCAGATAAGCCCAGCTAAAAGGATACAGGAACCAGAAGCTATGCTTTTATGAATTTCTAGTAGCTTTATTATAGTGAATTTATTCATAAATTTGTATCAACAAATCCAATATCAAGACAAAGAAGATTTTTTTCATTCCCAAATACATAGTATATCCCCTTGTGAACAGCTAAAACCAGAAAATCTATTACCATTTTCTCACCACTCTTCTCTCTGTTCACCCAGTATACTGCACCTGCTTTACTCACAGGAAAGGGGAAGCCTTGGTTCACGGCCTCACCCAAGCCCTCCTTACTGAGGGATCCAAAATAAGCTCCATGCTATTATGTCAAAGGCAGATTAACCATTTTGATTACACTAGTGAAGAGCTGGAAGTGTTGGATGCTACTGAAACTACCTTTTTTTCCTGGACAAAATAAAGTGCTTCAACTCCTGCAGGCTGTTCAAAGGCCTGGGTTTTCATCTGAAAGTGTGCCTGCTTCAGTGGTGGGTGCTGCTCCCTCTGGAAGACTCTCACCTGTTCAGACAAGTGTGACAAAGGTTTTCTTCTCAGTGAAGAAGGCTGGGCTGTGTCAGGTCTCTGGAGCAGTGACCTGTGGCTTGCTGCTGTGTTATGTTCGGAACACCCTCTGTGCTTCTCACAGTGCTTGCTGGTGGGATGTGCTGGTTGGCAATTCAGCTTCTAAATTGCTTCTTGAGGTTAACCAAGTGATGACAGGCTCTGCTTGCCATGCACCTTGAGATCCTGGATGACGTGCTTGCTAAAGTTGCTCAGACTTAGGATAATGCTTCAGGTTCCTAAAAACCAACAAGTCCTACATAGTCCCTATAGAGTGCGTCTCCAGAAAAAATTGCAGATTTTTCATATTCTCAGCCTGTTCAAGCAGCTTCTTTCACTGAATATACATGTTGCCTGGGGCAG